>NC_084566.2:43624124-43646624 GCF_033978685.3 Nerophis lumbriciformis | reverse complement strand
ATCCTGGCAGACTTGGTAACAAACAACGAAGACGACTATTTTTGGACAAACGAGGATTCACAACCTTATCTTTTTGAAGCTGAACATACTGAGGATGAACTGCTGCTTATAGCAGCGAGCACGAAGAAGAGGATGGAACGTTAGAGCAGACAGAAGCCAAAAGAGTGAGGTGAAATGGACTCAAAGCTGCAAATTTGAAATTTGGAGACTATAGCTGTTTTGACATAATTTTGTTTGACACAATTCAACCCTTAACTCAACAATGAGTAGATGAGTGTTGTGTGTGTGTGTGTGTGTGTGTGTGTGTGTGTGTGTGTAAGTGTAAATATATATATATATATATATATATATATATATATATATATATATATATATATATATATATATATATATATATATATATATATATATATAAAATAAAATAAATATATATTTATAGCTACAATTCACTGAAAGTCAAGTATTTCTTATATACTGTATATATGAAATACTTGACTTGGTGAATTCTAGCTGTAAATATACTCCTCCCCTCTTAACCACGCCCCCAACCACGCCCCCCCACCCCCCACCTCCCGAAATCGGAGGTCTCAAGGTTGGCAAGTATGCTCCAGAGAGTGGTGAGGACGGCGGAAAAGATCATCAGGACTCCTCTTCCTCCTATCCAGGAGATGGCAAAAAGCCGCTGCCTGACCAGGGCTCAAGAAATCTGCAGAGACTCCTCCCACCCCCCACCAAGGACTGTTTTCACTGCTGGACTCTAGGAAGAGGTTCCGCAGCCTCCGAAGCAGAACCTCCAGGTTCTGTAACAGCTTCTTCCCTCAGGCCGTAAGACTCTCGAACGCATCATAATAATCCCCTCAATTCCCCCTCCAAAAATGGATTCACTGGCTGGAATATAAAGACAATATAACATACATCCATAAACGTGGATGCATGTGCAAAAGTTTAGTCTAGTCTAGTCTAGTCTAGGCTAGTCTAGTCTATCTGTCATGCTCTGGGAGTCAATGGATGAAGACGTTTGGGCATTGTGAAGAGTTGGGTAAGGCTCTATAAAACAAGGTCCATAATTGTATGCTTGAAGGACTTTAGTGTGCAAGAACACAATTCAAGAGCTCTGATCTCAACCCCATCAAACATCTTTGAGATGAACTAGAACCGAGGAAGCTTCAATGGAAGCATGTGAAGTGAAGGATCCATGTTCTCACTTAGTGTTCTCATATTTACAGAACAACATGTTCTGATCTACACAGGTTGTCATGTCTGTGTAATCATGTTTTGTTTTAAGTCATGTTTTGTTTAGTTATTGGACTCTTTAGTTTCTGGCTTTTCACTCCCTTGTCTTGTTTCCATGATTACCCCATTAGTTTCACCTGTTCCACGTTTGGACTCATTGTGCACTCTTGATTGTCACCATAGCAACCCATTAGTTTTCACCTGTCACGTCACGCACCTGTTTCACGTTTTGAGTCACGCACCTGTTTTCGTTAATCATGTCTGTAGTATTTAAGTTCATTGTTTTTCAGTTTGTCTTTCGGGCGACATCCCCACATTTATGCTCTGCACACTCTCCACACCCTTTTGATCCTTGCTGCTATTTTTTCATGTCCATCGTTCACGCTGCTCCTTTTTGTCCATGCCAAGTAAGTTTTGTTTCAGAATCAGAATCAGAATCAGCTTTATTGTCATTACGCAAGGTAACGAGATTGAGGCCATTCCATACAGTGCGATGTGTGCATGCTAGAAAAACAATGTGCAAATATATAAAAATATAAAAAATGTAGAAGTGCAATGAATATGGTGTGAAATGAATATATACATGAAAAAAACAAAAACAAAAACAGGGTGGTTGGTGGAATGGGTTATTGCACCGAAGAGAAGGCAGTTATGAGGGACAATGGGGCAGTCCGTTCAGGATGGTTATGGCCCTGGGGAAGAAGCTGTTCTTTAGCCTGTTTGTTTTGGTTTTAATGCACCTGTAGCGCTTCCCAGAGGGCAGCAGGTGGAACAGGTCAGAGCCAGGGTGGGTGCTGTCCTTGATGATGGCACTGGCTCTGTTGAGGCAGCGGGAGGTGTAGATGTCCGTCAGAGAGGGGAGAGGGCGGCCGATGATCTTCTGAGCCGTCTTGACCACTCTTTGCAGCCTCTCCCTGTCTGCTGCAGTGCAGCTGCCGTACCATACCGTAATACAGTAGGTCAGCAGGCTCTCGATGGACGAGCGGTAGAAGGTCAGCAGCAGGTCAGGCTTCAGGTTGTACTTCCCGAGGACTCTAAGGAAGTGTAACCGCTGCTGAGCCTTCTTAATGATTGATGTGGTGTTGACTGTCCAGGAGAAGTCATTAGAGATGTGGACTCCAAGGTACCTGAAGGTGTGGACCCTCTCTACACGCTCGCCGTTGATGTAGAGGGGGGCAGGGTCGATGCTGCTCCTCCTGAAGTCGACGATGATCTCTCTGGTCTTGCTGGTGTTGAGAGCGAGGTTGTTCTCCGAAGACCAGGCCGTCAGCTTCAGGACCTCCTCTCTGTAGGCAGCCTCGTCACCCCTGGAGATGAGCCCGACCACTGTGGTATCGTCGGCGAACTTGACGGTAAGGTTGTCACTGTGGGCCGGACTGCAGTCATGGGTGTAAAGGCAGTAGAGGAGGGGGCTCAGCACACAGCCCTGTGGGGAGCCGATGCTCAGCGTGCGGAAGGATGAGAGGTGCGGACCAAGTCTCACATTCTGGGGTCGGTCCGTTAGGAAGTCCCTTATCCAGGCGTTTGTGAGAGGGGGGAGGCCAAGAGTGTCCAGTTTATTGCAGAGTCTGTCCGGGATTATTGTATTGAAGGCAGAGCTATAGTTTATTAACAGTTTATTATTGCCACAGTTAGTGTTTTTTTGTTGTTCATAGTTTTTGCCTTTGTGCAAATGTTTGGTTTCATAGTTTGTTCTCCGCCATTGTGCGCGCCTTTTGTTTACTTCCTTGTTTTGTATTTATAGTGTTTAAATAAAAAATGTACCTGCATTCCCGTCTCGCCCGAGCCAACTTTCCATTGCCTTCGAGAAAAACTAAACCCCAGGACCAAGTCGTGACACAGGTAAGCTTAAAGGGGAACATTATCACAATTTCAGAATGGTTAAAACCATTAAAAATCAGTTCCCAGTGGCTTATTTTATTTTTCAAAGTTTTTTTCAAAATTTTACCCATCACGCAATATCCCTAAAAAAAAGCTTCAAAGTGCCTGATTTTAACCATCGTTATATACACCCGTCCATTTTCCTGTGACGTCACATAGTGAAGCCAACACAAACAAACATGGCGGAAAGAAAAGCAAGCTATAGCGACATTAGCTCGGATTCAGACTCGGATTTCAGCGGCTTAAGCGATTCAACAGATTACGCATGTATTGAAACGGATGGTTGTAGTGTGGAGGCAGGTAGCGGAAACGAAATTGAAGAAGAAACTGAAGCTATTGAGCCATATCGGTTTGAACCGTATGCAAGCGAAACCGACGAAAACGACACGGGAGAAAGCGAGGACGAATTCGGCGATCGCCTTCTAACCAACGATTGGTATGTGTTTGTTTGGCATTAAAGGAAACTAACAACTATGAACTAGGTTTACGGCATATGAAATACATTTGGCAACAACATGCACTTTGAGAGTGCAGACAGCCCAATTTTCATCAATTAATATATTCTGTAGACATACCCTCATGTCAGCAGGCCAGGGAAGCTAGGGTCGATATTCTTCTCTTGATCATCTTCGGGACGGTGTGAGCCAAGACATCCAGGGGGTTTAGCTCGCTCGTCTGCGGGAACAAACTGCCGCCGTTGCTTGCCGTGCTACCGAGGCCCTTTGTCCCTGAATTGCTCACACACTCCGGCAGATTCAATGGGGGTCTGGCAGCAGATTTCTTTGACTTTATCGTCGGAAATGCATCTGCTTTGAGTGTCGCAAGGATATCCACACATTCTTGCCATCTCTGTCGTAGCGTAGCTTTCGTCGGTAAAGTGGGCGGAACAAAACGACTGACCATTTTCGTCGGCTTTCCCCACACCCTCGTATTTTGAACAACATTCGTCCAATTTCTTGCCACTTTCGCATCTTTGGGCCACTGGCGTAACTTGAATCCGTCCCTGTTCGTGTTGTTACACCCTTAATTCGCCAAAAATTCACCCATTTAGAGTTCGGAAATCGGTTAAAAAAATATATGGTCTTTTTTCTGCAACATCAAGGTATATATTGACGCTTACATAGGTCTGGTGATAATGTTCCCCTTTAAGTTAAAGTTCAAGTTAAAGTAGCAATGATAGTCACACACACACACTAGGTGTGGTGAAATGTGTCCTCTGCATTTGGCCCATCCCCTTGTTCACCCCCTGGGAGGTGAGGGGAGTAGCGGGTATCATTTTTGGTGATTTAACCCCCAATTCCAAGCCTTGATGCTGAGTGCCAAGCAGGGAGGTAATGGCTCCCATTTGTACAATCTTTGGTATGACTCGGCCGGGGTTTGAACTCACAACCTCCCCACCTCAGGGCGGACGCTCTCACCACTAGGACACTGAGTAGGTAAGAATGTTTATTCCCACATGGAGTCACTCCACGAGACTGCTTATCTTTCTCGTGCTCACTCTTCTTTATATTTAAGCCTTCTGAGGACAGAAATGGCATCTGAACAGATGGAGGGAAATAATACCTCACACATTGTTTATGTAAGGGTATACACACACATACACGTACAGTATACTTACACACACATTTGCACTCACACACCCGTACAGTATATTTACACCGCCATAGAAGAAAGATGCTACTGTAGATACTAGAGATGCGCGGTTTGCGGGCACAACCGCGGAGTCCGCGGATAATCCGCGGATCGGGCGGATGATATTAAAAAAAAATAAGATTTTATTCACGCGCGGGTCGGGTCGGGCGGATAAATTAGATATTTTTTTTATTTTTTTTTTATTGCGGGTGGCAGTTAAACCAATTGGGAAATATATTTACATAGTTAAATGTTGTTACCCACATACGAAAAACGAGCAGGCACCTGCAGCATATGCCACAACAGAAGAAAAAAAAAGAAAAGAGATGGACACTTTTACGGAGCGGAGAAGGGACGCCTCGCCGGGGTCCGGGACCGAGGCCCCTTCCCCCGAGAGGGCCCCACCTGGAGCCCGTAGCTGAGGCGATCCGCGAGAAGGGCCCGACGCACGTCCAGGGTCACTACCGCGCCCACCGCACCGACACCCCGCCTCGTCCGCCTTCGCCGCGGCCGGCGTCACGCGCAGCAGGTAAGCAGCTTACCTGCCCGCCACCCCCGTGGCCGGGGGCTCGTAACATGGGTCACTCCGCGCGCTCCGCCCGCGCAGCTTACCTGCCCGCCACCCCTGTTGCCAGGGGCGCGTAACAGGGGTCACTCCGCGCGCAGTGCGCTCACGAAAGGGGTGGGGCTCACCCTGGTTGATATAGAGAGCAGGACGGTGGCCATGGAAGTCGGAACCCGCTAAGGAGTGTGTAACAACCCACCTGCCGAATCAACTAGCCCTGAAAATGGATGGCGCTGGAGCGTTGGGCCCATATACCCGGCCGTCGCCGGCAGCGAGACGCGCTTGGAGGTGCGCTCAGCGCGGCTCCCATATGATTGCGCACTGGTGTGCGTCTGGGTCGTGACAGCGTGGCACGCGAAAGTCTGTGCTGCATTGGATCAGTCTCCTTTCTTTAACAGGCAAAAGCTTTATAACCTCACCATACCTGCCAACTTCTGAAATCAGAAAAACCTAGTAGCCAGGGTCCAAGGGCCGCAGGCCCCGGTAGGTCCAGGACAAAGTCCTGGTGGAGGGTTCAGGGCTTCGCCCCCCGACGCAAAATGATTATTAGCATTCAGACAGGTTAAAATGTTGCTAAAACCATCACTTTTCTATCAGTCACAGTGACTTTTCAAAACAAAAATATTACAGCAAAAATCATATGGGTTGATTGACATGTTTATTCTGTAAGCTAACTTCAATAGTTTGAAATTATTTTGACAGTTAATGCCAGTTATCCTGTCAACCTTTCACAAGACTTCAATTTGTTAATTGAAAGTATAAACAGTATAAACACTTTTTACAGTAAACAAATGGTAAAACAGTACTAAACAATTCCATAAAAAAAAAATTGGTGTCATTATTAACTTTCTGTCCAAGCTTGTATAATCTACTGCCTTGTTCAATTGTAAAAAATATTCTGTGCCTAAAATTCACATTTCTATCACAATTATCATACTGTAAACATGGTAAGCTAACTTCATTACAATTAATAGTCCTGTCAATAGCATGGAATTACAATTCAAATGTAGTTTTTTTGTAAGCCTTTCAAAAGAATTCAAAATATGAAAAATGTATGAAAATTAATTTAAGCCATCAGACACTTGAAAAGTGGCACATCACATCTCTAATGTAATCATTTGAACTTTTCAACAGAAATAGCACTGCAAAAATATTAAGGACATACTTCTGTATTTTGGTAGTTATGCTGTCAACATTTAACAAGATTTCTTCAACTTGGACTTGAAAGCATAAATAGTATAAACACTTTTAACAGTATGTCGTGCTGTGAAATACAGCCGACAGGATTGCGCACCAAACACGAAGCAAGGCCAAAGTGCACGCGCGCATGGTGCAGGAGAACAAAGGACTTCTTTCATTTAAGGTTTGTGATAAACCATCAAACTCATTCGTTAAAAGGACTCTATAGTAATATAAAGCGAATTTTTCTGGACATTATCATGCAAGAAAAGTTTATTTTTGGGACCGCGATCACCGCGTAATGATTTTTAAAGGTTGCATTACAAACATTTAACTGTCCCATGTGATCAGCCAGTGCGATTGGAAGTCCATGCTCAATTATTGCCTCCGTAAATAAAACTTCGGGCGGATGGCGGGCGGATGGCGGGCGGGTGCAGTTCTGATCAAACGTTGCATCGGGTGGATGGCGGATGGTTGACGACTTTCTGACGCGGTTGCGGATGAAATAAATTGCCTATCCGCGCATCTCTAGTAGATACTGTTGGAGGCAGATATTTACATATATCCGAATTTAAGTTGTACTTCTTTTATTTCATAGTCATATTTGAAAACAGCTCGTGTTTTCCATTTCTTCTCTTGCTGCTCTGTCTGCAAGTAAACTGTGTGTGTTAACCTTGAGTTCTATGGAATGTGTTTTGACTAGCATTTGTTTTGTCTACAGAGATGGGACGAGAGAGAGGGTGGTGGGATCGGGAAGACAGACCATTTTGGGAGGCGCAATAGAATGTTCTAGGGTTAGACTGGTCTCAAAATGTATATTGGCAAAGCTTTGAGAATATACAACAAAATACCTATTCTGTCTCTGGTGGTTTTTCAACTCAGCTTTAAAGTGTCGTAAAGAGCTTGGGAGCGAATTGTGACTTGAATTCCCTGGGAGGAACAACTGGTCCAAAACGCAACAATACTAAATACACTCGTGTCCTGTGTCGTTTGCCAGCTGTCTTAAGATGGCATAACTAACGACCGTATATTTCGGAGTATAAGTCGCACCTGAGTATAAGTCGCACCTGCCGAAAATGCATAATAAAGAAGGGAAAAAAAACATATATAAGTCGCATTTTTTGGGGAAATGTATTCGATAAAAGCCAACAGCAAGAATAGACATTTGGAAGGCAATTTAAAATAAATGAAGAATAGTGAACAACAGGCTGAATAAGTGTACGTTATATGAGGCATAAATAACCAACTGGTATGTTAACGTAACATATTATGCTAAGAGTCATTCAAATAACTCAATGTCAATCAATCAATGTTTATTTATGTAGCCCTAAATCACAAGTGTCTCAAAGGGCTGCACAAGCCACAACGACATCCTCGGTACAAAGCCCACATAAGGGCAAGGAAAAACTCACCCCAGTGGGACGTCGATGTGAATGACTATGAGAAACCTTGGAGAGGACCGTATATGTGGGTAACCCCCCCCCCCCCCTCCAGGGGAGACAGAAAGCAATGGATGTCGAGTGGGTCTGACATAATATTGTGAGAGTCCAGTCCATAGTGGATCCAACATAATAGTAAGAGTCCAGTCCATAGTGGGGCCAGCAGGACACCATCCCGAGCGGAGACGGGTCAGCAGCGCAGAGATGTTCCCAGCCAATGCACAGGCGAGCGGTCCACCCCGGGTCCCGACTCTGGACAGCCAGCACTTCATCCATGGCCACTGGACCTGTGCCCCCCCCCCCCTCCACAAGGAACAAGGGAGCAGAGGAGAAAAGAAAAGAAACGGCAGATCAACTGGTCTAACAGGGGGGCTATTTAAAGGCTAGAGTATACAAATGAGTTTTAAGATGGGACTTAAATGCTTCTACTGAGGTAGCATCTCTAATTGTTACTGCTAGAACATTCCATAGTACTGGAGCCCGAATAGAAAACGCTCTATAGCCCGCAGACTTTTTTTGGGCTCTGGGAATCACTAATAAGCCGGAGTTCTTTGAACGCAGATTTCTTGCCGGGACATATGGTACAATGCAATCGACAAGATAGGACGGAGCTAGACCGTATAGTATTTTATACGTAAGTAGTAAAACCTTAAAGTCACATCTTAAGTGCACAGGAAGCCAGTGCAGGTGAGCCAGTATAGGTATATATATATGTATGTATATATGTATATAAAGGTATATACAGTATAGGCGTAATATGATCAAACTTTCTTGTTCTTGTCAAAAGTCTAGCAGCCGCATTTTGTACCAACTGTAATCTTTTAATGCTAGACATAGGGAGACCCGAAAATAATACGTTACAGTAGTCGAGACGAGACGTAACGAACGCATGAATAATGATCTCAGCGTCGCTAGTGGATAAAATAGAACAAATTTTAGCGATAACTATAACATATAGAACATGCTATACGTTTACCAAACAATCTGTCACTCCTAATCGCTAAATCCCATGAAATCTTATACGTCTAGTCTCTTACGTGAATGAGATCAATTGTGACGATCTGTCACTTCATTTCGGTTTGTTTCCATGGTTTTGTATTTACTTCCTGTCAGTGCTCTTATTTTGTTATATTTCCCGTTTGTTCCGCTGAGCACTGTTTTCTCCTCACCTGCCGTTGATTGGCAGCCGGCCCACACCTGCTGCCAATCAGCATATGTCTATTTATGTTTTCTCTCAAGCACTCCTCAGTGCTCGATGATAGACTCTTTATGTTTGGAACTGTTGCATGCAAGACTGCTACATTTCTCTGTTGATGATCATTAAAATCATCTTACCTGCTCATCCTCCTCCTGGTTCTTGCATCTTGGGGTCACACAAACGGCAGCCATGCGAGTTCCTCACAGTATCGTCGAGCCAGAAGATTGTGTCCTCGCGAGAACCCCTGTCGGCGATGCACAGCCGACCTTCTGGACCGCACAATTCTTGGAGGACTTAAAAGCCAGGTTTGTGCGGTCCCAGCCCACAGCAGGCTCGGACCTTCCCTCTCCGCCTCGACCGCCGGTTCCGGCTCTCCGACCGGCTAGGCCACCGCCGCCTTCGCTCTTCCCGGCTCGGCCGCCGGTTCCGGATCTCCGACCGGCGCGGCCACTGCCGCCATCTTCCCCGTCGCCTGCTGTGCATCCTGTCCCGGCTCCACGGCAATCGCCTGTGCCAGCGCGTCGACCACCAGTTCCCACACCGCGTCGCACGCCGGTCGCGGCGCCACGGCGACCAACACCGGCTGAGCGCCCAGCACCCGTTCCTGCTCCAAGGCAGCTTCCAGCAGCTGCACCACGGCTGCTATCCCGTCCAGCACCCGCTCGTCCTGCAAGTCCGGCGAAGGCTCCAGTGGAGCCCACCGTGATGTCCTTCCTGGCCTCCTGCTGGGACTCGGCGAGGGACGTATCGTTTTCCCTCCTCCTGGCCCCCTTCCGCCCGTCCCTGGTTTTCGCACCAGGGGACATAAACAACCCAGAACTCCTTCTCCCAGTGGTGGACGGCGTCTGGCATCCGCCTAGTGGAGGGGGGGGCTACTACCAGCAGCAGTGCAGCCAAGCACACGCCGCTGTCATCCCCGCCATCGTCTCCTCCCACGGCGCCACCACCTTCATCTTCTCTGGCGCGCCTTCGCACTGCGCGGACATCTTCCGCGTCACCGGTGGGACTCCGCACGACACCGCCATCTTCCTGGTCGGCAGCGGATCCACCCACGACCACATCTCTGGCGGGTTTGCGCAGGGCGCCGCCATCTTCATTGTCATCATTGTCGACAACTCCGCCCATGACACCACCTTCATCGTCGACGACTCCGCCCGCGATGACATCTTCTCTGGCACGCTTTCGCACGGCGCGAAGGTCTTCCGCGTCACTGGCGGGACTCTGCACGGTGCTGCCATCTTCATCTTCACCGACGACGCTGTAATCATCGTCGCCGCCAGCTGCGAGACCTCCTCCTTGTCGGCCACTAATGTGGCCGTTCCGTGGTCGCCCGCCTCGCCAGTGGCGGCGGCGTTCAACGCGTCGCCGCCACCTGACTCTCCCTCGCTGGCTGCAGGGGACACTTGGCCTGGCGACCCTCCGCCAAGTCCTCCCTCCACCCTCCCGTAATTTTTGGACTTTTTTCCGTTCTTGTTTCCAGGGAACATCTGGAATCTGTTCCTTGAGGGGGGGGGGGGGGGGGTCCTGTGACGATCTGTCACTTCATTTCGGTTTGCTTCCATGTTTTTGTATTTACTTCCTGTCAGTGCTCTTATTTTGTTATATTTCCTGTTTGTTCCGCTGAGCACTGTTTTCTCCTCACCTGCCGTTGATTGGCAGCCGGTCCACACCTGCTGCCAATCAGCATCGGGGGCGGCATGGCGTAGTGGGTAGAGCAACCGTGCCAGAAACCTGAGGGTTGCAGGTTCGCTCCCCGCCTCTTACCATCCAAAAATCGCTGCCGTTGTGTCCTTGGGCGGGACACTTCACCCTTTGCCCCCGGTGCCACTCACACCGGTGAACTGAATGATGAATGATAGGTGGTGGTCGGAGGGGCCGTTGGCGCCAATTGCAGCCACGCTTCTGTCAGTCTACCCCAGGGCAGCTGTGGCTATGAAAGTAGCTTACCACCACCAGGTGTGAATGAATGATGGGTTCCACATGTAAAGCGACTTTGGGTACTTAGAAAAGCGCTATATAAATCCCAGTTATTAATATTAGCATATGTCTATTTATGTTTTCTCTCGAGCACTCCTCAGTGCTCGATGATAGACTCTATCATAGACCTGTATGGCTGTTGACCAAGTATGCATTGCATTCACTTGTGTGTGTGTGAAAAGCCGTAGATATTATGTGACTGGGCCGGCACGCAAAGGCAGTGCCTTTAAGGTTTATTGGCGCTCTGTAATTCTCCCTACGTCCTTTTAAAAAGTTATACATGTTACTTTTTGAAACCGATACAGATAATTTTGAAACCGATACCGATAATTTCCGATATTGCATTTGTCGGCCAATAATAATCCGATATTATCGGACATCCCTAGTGACAACCTCTGTTGCGTACATGACTGCTTTCTCCTCTGTCAATGATATTCAAATCTTCTTACCTGCGCCCCCTTTTCCTGGTTCCTGCTCCTTGGGGGGATCACTCCAACTGCAGCCATGCAAATTCCTAACAATACCTGTGTTATTATTATGCATTATTAAATCAATGGTTGATTTGGTCTCGTACAAATCATGGCAATAACATGGTTAGTAGGTTGGTCACTGTAAGGTCACGTCAAGAGTGTTATGGGTCCAGATCAGGTCTATTATTTTGGTACCCTCCAACTTGGTAAACAGCATCTCTCCCGTGTTGGACTGCTGAGAGCTCTACGAATATTTTTAGTCAGGCTTTGAGGGAAGATCCTTCTTCAAACACCCCCCCGCCCCACTCCAGCGACACCCACCCAGCCAATCGGCTCCTCCCAGGCAGAGCGCCGTCCCCGCTCTTTTTGTGCCCGCCCACACACCTCGCATCCCTCGGGCTTTTCTTTTCTTAGGCACACATTCACAGGTTTGTGTCTTTCATCCCTGTCTGGATCTCCATCACATTTCAAGATTGTCCACATGTAGAAGGACTGGATTTGGAGTCACAATACAGATGTGTGGGCGGCGGCCATCTGGGGACCCCCGGCGGAACAAAGGAGGAGTGTGATGAGGTGCTAAGGGGCCAAACTTTAAAGTAGGGGGGGGGACCCCCGCTTCTCCTCCAGAGACTTGCCAACATCCCCAACGGTCATCAATCAAAACTTTGGCGACACAAACGAGCGAAGACAAGGGACCCATGTGACGCTCGTCCCGCCCGCCTGCGACGCCAAGCCTGGACGCCATTGGCCCAAACGGCCGAATCACGTTAATTGGGCCTTTGTGATTACGCATCGGGGAAGAAAGAAACGTGAAAGTGGTTTCATGGCGGATGGCGGGAGAGTGGCACTTGGAAAGCGGGAGTTTTTTTTGTTTGTTTTTTTTACTTTGGTGTCTCAAAGCGCCTCAAAGCGCCAGATGCTCTTCCTGGGCCCATTAGGATGCTTAACGCGGTATCGACATGGCTTCCATGTAGAAGAAAACAACAGGAAGCAAGATGGAGACCAGTACATACAGCCTGATTTACAAACCTCGTTTCCATATGAGTTGGGAAATTGGACATACTTGCCAACCTTGAGACCTCCGATTTCGGGAGGTGGGGGGTGGGGGGTGGGGGGTGGGACGGGGGCATGGTCGGGGGTGGGGCGGGGGGCGTGGTTGGGGGCGTGGTTAAGATATATATATATATATATATATATATAAGAAATACTTGACTTTCAGTGAATTCTAGCTATATATATATATATATATATATATATATATATATATATATATATATATATATATATATATATATATATATATATATATAAATAAAATAAATACTTGAATTTCAGTGTTCATTTACAAACTACAACTCACAATCACTTTAGAGTTAGGCTCCACCATCAGAATGTGTACTTAAACTTATAAAGATCACATGGATATTATTCAGTGAGTTGATTCACCAAAACTAACCTGTTATACAGGAGGAAAAAGCACACAGGACGTTTCAATTGTTCACAGACTGGTCGCGCTCATCAGAATGACAAGACACTTCCGGTCTGCAGGTGATAGCATTCAATTGGGAAGAAACGCCCTACTGCCCCCTACTGACCAATGTGAATACTGATAAATGTGTAATGACAGCTCCAAAAACGAATTCAAACCACAAAATAAAATAAATAAATCAACACAAAAATGTGACACATTATGGGTGGGTCACATATGCATGTACAGTAGATGGCAGTATTGTCCTGTTTAAAAGTGTCACAACATTGCTGTTTACGGCAGACAAACTGCTTTACGGTAGACACTGTTGTTGTGTGTTGTCAACACGTCACTCAGGTCCGCCTGAATTTCGGGAGTTTTTCGGGAGAAAATTTGTCCCGGGAGGTTTTCGGGAGAGGCGCTGAATTTTGGGAGTCTCCCGGAAAATCCGGGAGGGTTGGCAAGTATGATGTTAGATGTAAATATAAACGGAATACAATGATTTGCAAATCCTTTTCAAGCCATATTCAGTTGAATATGCTACAAAGACAACATATTTGATGTTCAAACTCATAAACTTTATTTTTATTTTTTTTGCAAATAATAATTAACTTAGAATTTCATGGCTGCAACACGTGCCAAAGTAGTTGGGAAAGGGCATGTTCACCACTGTGTTACATGGCCTTTCCTTTTAACAACACTCAGTAAAGGTTTGGGAACTGAGGAGACACATTTTTGAAGCTTCTCAGGTGGAATTCTTTCCCATTCTTGCTTGATGTACAGCTTAAGTTGTTCAACAGTCCGGGGGTCTCCCTTGTGCTATTTTAGGCTTCACACATTTTCAATGGGAGACAGGTCTGGACTACAGGCAGGCCAGTCTAGTACCCGCACTCTTTTACTATGAAGCCACGTTGATGTAACACGTGGCTTCAATAAAATAAGCAGGGGCGTCCAAGGTAACGTTGCTTGGATGGCAACATATGTTGCTCCAAAAGCTGTATGTACCTTTCAGCATTAATGGTGCCTTCACAGATGTGTAAGTTACCCATGTCTTGGCCACTAATACACCCCCATACCATCACACATGCTGCCTTTTACACTTTGCGCCTAGAACAATCCGGATGGTTCTTTTCCTCTTTGGTCCGGAGGACACGACGTCCACAGTTTCCAAAAACAATTTGAAATGTGGACTCGTCAGACCACAGAACACTTTTCCACTTTGTATCAGTCCATCTTAGATGAGCTCAGGCCCAGCGAAGCCGACGGCGTTTCTGGGTGTTGTTGATAAACGGTTTCCGCCTCGCATAGGAGAGTTTTAACTTGCACTTACAGATGCAGCGACCAACTGTAGTTACTGACAGTGGGATTCTGAAGTGTTCCTGAGCCCATGTGGTGATATCCTTTACACACTGATGTCGCCTGTTGATGCAGTACAGCCTGAGGGATGGAAGGTCACGGGCTTAGCTGCTTACGTGCAGTGATTTCTCCAGATTCTCTGAACCCTTTGATGATATTACGGAGCGTAGATGGTGAAATCCCTAAATTCCTTGCAATAGCTGGTTGAGAAAAGTTTTTCTTAAACTGTTCAACAATCTGCTCATGCATTTGTTGACAAAGTGGTGACCCTCGCCCCATCCTTGTTTGTGAATGACTGAGCATTTCATGGAATCTACTTTTATACCCAATCATGGCACCCACCTGTTCCCAATTAGCCTGCACACCTGTGGGATGTTCCAAATAAGTGTTTGATGAGCATTCCTCAACTTTATCAGTATTTATTGCCACCTTTCCCAACTTCTTTGTCACGTGTTGCTGGCATCAAATTCTAAAGTTAATGATTATTTGCACAAAAAAAATAAAGTTTATGTAAACTATGTAAACTATGTTGTTGGGGGGGGGTGTAGTCAGCGCTGCCTGCAGGAGGAAAAGTCACCGCCGCTGGCCATGGTGCTCAAGGTCAAGGTTCAAGGTTCAACTTTATTGTCCCCGCGGGGAAATTTGTCTTGGGCACAGTGCATCATTGCTTTCTTAACATACCCAAAAACAACAGAACAAAAACACAAGCACAGACACAACCACAACCATACAACTAACATTTAAACATCAGAACATGGAGCTTGATAGACATAGGTGGCACTTTGATGTAGGCATAAAATCTACAGTATGGAGATAAAGATAAAGTACCAATGTGCATTGCGCTAGAGCTCATGGATAAAGTGCTGTGTGCTAAAGTGCTTAGTTCTAAAGTGCTATGTGCTAAAGTGCTATGTGCTAAAAAAAAGTGCTAACCTATGTATTAACATTCTATTGCACATTGTTGGTCAGCTTAATGGAGGCTGGGACAAATGATTATTTAAGGCAGTTAGATTTGCATAGTGGGACCCGGAGTCTTCTCCCTGATGGCAGGGTTCCATATTCAGGAAAGAGTGGGTGAGGACGAGCACCATCGGGGGCGGGGCGTGGCATGTGCTGACGGCGAGACACAGCTGGCAGGTGATTAGATTTCACAGGCAGTACGGGTTAATCTAACCATCTGTTGTCTTTAACGGTAAGCGGCCGGGAGCAGGAGGGGGGGAGAGAGGATACGCACGTGGCCGAAAAGTCGCGTCCTGCTCGAGGGAGAACTTTGTGAAAACAATCTGAGGATTAAAACCTTGTTAAAACCTCCACGCTTGGCTCCGGTGCCGTGTCTAACAGTGGAACTACGGGTAAGTACCACCTTAACCACCTCCATCAGGAGGTTATTTATTAATTATTGGATTTTCATTCAACTTTCAGGAAACGAGTTAAGGAATTAATTAAGATTACGGGCCTGATCCGGATTATTTCCACTAGAGCTGCACGATTATGGTCAAAATATTATATATATTTTTTTATCAATATTGAAATCTCGATTATTTACTCTTAATTAAAACATATTTTATTGCACTTTCTACCGTAAACAAACAGTATGTGAACTGCATACTTGCCAACCCTCACGAATTTTCCGGGCGACTCCCGAAATTCAGTGCCTCGGCCGAAAACCTCCCGGGACAAATATTCTCCCAAAAATCTCCCGATTTTCAGCCGGAGCTGGAGGCCACGCCCCCTCCAGCTCCATGCGGACCTGAGTGAGGACAGCCTTTTTTCACGACGGGAGGACAACAGGGTGACAGGAACTAAATCATCCAGACTAGAGACAAATTGTATTATTATGTTTATCTTACCTAAAAATAAATATATTTATTAATTAAAAAAAACAAAAACTAAATAAATATTTACTATATTTTGCTAAAAACATCAAAATTAATTGTATTTTTATTTGTATTTTTTCTGAATCCTTATTACATCCAGCCATAGAATTATACATTAAAATAAACATATTTGAAATAATTAATTTTAAATTATCATAATAATTAATTTAAAATGACCATATTTAAATACGCCTCAGGATCCCCCGGGAAGAGCTGGACCAAGTGGCTGGGGAGAGGGAAGTCTGGGCTTCTCTGCTTAGGCTGCTGCCCCCGCGACCCGACCTCGGATAAGCGGAAGAAGATGGATGGATGGATGGATTTGATTATTAAAATAATTGCTTGTTTATCAACAACTTTAGCATTTTATTCATTACATTTTGAAGCTCTCGGAAGCCAAGTTATGTTATATTCATGTTATATTTTTGCAAGTTTGAAGTATCAATTAACACAGTGTTGTTTGCAGATTTTCAGGATGTATATATATATATATATATATATATATATATATATAAATATGTATGTATATATATATATATATATATATAAATATGTATGTATATATATATATAAATATGTATGTATATATATATATAAATATGTATGTATATATATATATATATATATATATATATATATATATATATATATATATATATATATATATATATATATATATATACATATATATATATATACATATATATATATATATATATATATATATATATATATATATATATATATATATATATATATATATATATATATATATATATATATATGTATGTATATATATATATGTACATCCTGAAAATATGCAAACAAAACTGTTGTCATGACTTGGACTATGACGTGGTTTGTTCTCCCGTGGTGCAAATGAACTGGACTGGTCAAGGCTTGAAGGTGCGTACATGACTTATTTAAACTATCAAAAAAGGAATAAACGAAAAGCGCGCACAGGGGCGGAGGTACAAAACTAGACTATAAACACAAAACTTGCACATTGGCAGAAACTATGAACAATTAAACAAAACACTAACTGTGGCTTGATAAACAAAAACTTACTTGGCATGGAACCGGCATGAAAAAAAGAGTAGCAAGGGTCATCAGGGTGTGGAGAGTGTGCAGGAGCATAAATGCGGGGATGTCGTCAGGACGAACAACAGAAAATGAATGAACTTAAATACTATGGACATGATTAGTGAAAGCAGGTGCGTGACTCAAAACGTGAAACAGGTGCGTGACGTGACAGGTGAAAACTAATGGTTGCTATGGTGACAAACAAGCGTGCACAATGAGTCCAAACGTGGAACAGGTGAAGCTAATGGGTAATCATGCAAACAAGACAAGGGAGTGAAAAGCCAGAAACTAAACAAAACATGACTTAAAACAAAACATGACAACTGTGATAATTGATACTTCAAACTTGCAAAAATATAACATGAATATAACATAACTTGGCTTCTGAGAGCTTCAAAATGTAATGAATAAAATGCTAAAGTTGTTGATAAACAAGCAATTATTTTAATAATCAAATCCATCTTCTTCCGCTTATCCGAGGCCGGGTCGCGGGGGCAGCAGCCTAAGCAGAGAAGCCCAGACTTCCCTCTCCCCAGCCACTTCGTCCAGCGCTTCCCGGGGGATCCTGAGGCGTAATTAAATATGGTCATTTTAAATGAATTATTATGATAATTTAAAATTAATTATTTCAAATATGTTTATTTTAATGTATAATTCTAATGCCTGGAGTTAATAAGGAGTCAGAAAAAATACAAATAAAAATACGATTAATTTTGATGTTTTTAGCAAAATATAGTAAACATTTATTTAGTTTTTGTTTTTTTTAATTAATAAATATATTTATTTTTAGGTAAGATAAACATAATAATAACATTTATCTCTAATCAAATCCATCTTCTTCCGCTTATCCGAGGTCGGGTCGCTGTCAATATACTCCTCCCCTCTTAACCACGCCCCCAACCACGCCCCCCACCCCCCACCTCCCGAAATCGGAGGTCTCAAGGTTGGCAAGTATGGTGAACTGAGACTTTGCTTATGTTTGGGTTTTCCTGTGTTTAGAGTCACTTCCTGTCCTGGTGCTCTTGTTTTGTCAGCGCTTCCTGTTTGCTCTCTGTGTTTTACAGCACCTTTACTTTCTGTTCCGCCTCCTGTCAGCACACCTGTTCCTACTTTAATTAGTTCTAGTAAGTTCCACCTGGGTCCCTCCTTCAGTGCTGGATCATTCTTCCTTTTGAGACCCATGTTCCGTGTGCTGTTCTGGTTGGTTCCACGCTTCCTTGTAAGTAATACATTGTTCTTTACCTGCATTCTGCCTGCCATTTCATTTCAAAATGAAACTATAAAATTAATGTATTAACAGTAAACTAGATGAGGCAATCCCTGGAGGAACTGTGTGTGAACGCTCCAATGCTGATGTTGAACTGAAATCCTGGATTTTTTTTTTTTGAATTGTTAAAGTAGAGCACATAATTCACAAACAGGCTGAATATTTTGAAGTTGGAGCAGTTTGAATCAGATGTAAAATGTGGGAGTTGTGGAAATTTGAAGAATGTCCCGTTGTTTTCAATGGGAATTTCCACAAATTTGGGAATATCGGAAAAAACTGGATTTTTTTTTTTTAAATGGTAAAAACCAGGGGCGTCACTAGCTTTTAAGGACAGGGGGGGCTTAGCCCCCAGGAGATGCACAGGATGCGAGCGAACGTAGCGCACGAGCACAAAACCTCACAAACGGCTAACAAAGACTTATAAATAATTCATTATTATTATTATTTCAGTGGGTTTATTTTCAATCTGTGTTCAGTACAACAACAAACATGGTGACATTTTGTTTACAGCATCAACAAGAAACAATGACTTGCATGATCCTTTAAGATACACTGAAACACAATGAAAGTGGTGGCATTAGCCTCTATGTTATTCATTCACAACATAAAGGCTAATGCCACCACTTTAGCTCACAATACAATAATTGTTTGTACCCAAATATTTTGAAGTTGCACAGATTACATTTTGGGCACATATGTGACTAAAATGGTTGTAAATTCAAGCCCTGGAAATATTACTTAATTACTTGAATTAAAGTAATATCTGGATCAGGATAATTTGGCTTAAATATAATAAATTTATATATATATTATGGCAAGCCGTTAAGGAAATTAAATATATATGGAAGTCTGAATAGAAATGAGAAAGGTTTATATATACTGTAAATAAGAAAGACTTAGAGTCCGTCTGCTGATCTGAAAAAGAGCCAAAACTGTCAAAGAGCTGAGGGATCATCTTCAAAGTGCAATGCTGAAACAAATAATGCAAACAATAAAATGTAACTTCCAGGGCTTGAGATTAACGTAGTCCCGTCGTCCCGGGGACGGTAAAAACAATGCACGGAATTAAATGCTCTCCGGGACGATGGCTTTTAACCATTTTTTTCCTTTTTATTTATTTATTCATTTTACATTTTATATTAAATGTCTTGGTTTTTCCTCCCTCTGAAAATCCTATGAAATGTTTAACAAGTCATCCTACAACAACACAACAGCTATTAATGTAACTATACAATAAAACAAATATATTTAGTGATGTTTTTTTTAATTTTTTTGATAATAGGCTAATGTATATTACTTTATATGGATTCTACCAGAAACACAAAACTTAAAAATTAAATTATTTACAATTGCAGACACAAGGTTTCGTGCAGCTTCACTCATTGTAAAGGAAGACGGAAGTCCACGCAGGAGAAAAATGACTACAAAGATGGTGTCTGGGTTTTTCTTATATATATATATATATATATATATATATATAAATACATATTAAGTCTTTCATACATACAGTATGTATATATATATATATATATATATATATATATATATATATATATATATATATATATATATATATATATATATATATATATATCTCTTCATAAGGTTATCCAAAAAATAGTGCTCGATACCGTAGTAGAGCGCAATATATGTATGTGTGGGAAAAAAATCACAAGACTATTGGTACAACCCCCCATACAGCAAAAACGTCTCAACTAACATTGGACACAAATTCCTCAATCTGATTGACAAACACTTTCCCAAAGACAACACCCTAAGAAAAGTATTCAACAAGAACAACATTAAATTCAGCTACAGCTGTATGAACAATATACGACAAATTATCTCAAACCACAACAAAACAATTGCAAATGAGCCGTCGGCCCCCGGACAGAGCGACTCCAAAACCAACAAAGACTGCAACTGTCGAAAGAAACCTGATTGCCCTCTCAACGGGGGGTGCTTACAAACATCAGTTGTCTACCAATCTAAGGTAACACGCAAGGACATTAACACATCCGACACATATGTAGGATTAACCAAGGGGGAGTTCAAACCCAGATGGAACAATCACAAGGCTTCTTTCAGGAACCAAAACCTGCGAAATACCACAGAACTCAGCAAACACATTTGGGACCTCAAAGACAATAATGTTGAATATTCAATAACATGGCAAATTCTTGCATCCAGCACACCTTACAATAGTGGTAATAAAAGATGCAACCTATGCTTGAAAGAGAAACTGTTTATTATTTACCGTCCAGACCTGTCATCCCTCAACAAGCGCAGCGAAATTGTAACAGCATGCCGCCACAGACGGAAACACCTCCTAGGTAACACATGAGCCAATCACCACGCCCCTACGCCAGCCTGTACCCACCCACTCTGTGCCCTATATAAACCATGGTATGTGAATGCTCCCATTAAAATCTCCTGATGATTGAGGGTACCCCCCCTCATGAAACAGGCCTGTAGAGATGAAATAGTCCTGTGATTTTTTTTCCACACACATACATATATATATATATATATATATATATATATATATATATATATATATATATATATTATATATATATATATATATATAAGCAAGGTCGCAGAGAAAATGCGGACTGGATTTTGAGTGATGTGGGTATTTTCTATATGAACAAGTCCAAGGACCGCAAGCAAGGTCGCAGAGAAAATGCGGACTGGATTTTGAGTGACGTGGGCATTTTCTATACGAACAAGTCCAAGGACCGCAAGCAAGGTCGCAGAGAAAATGCGGACTGGATTTTGAGTGATGTGGGCATTTTCTATATGAACAAGTCCAAGGACCGCAAGCAAGGTCGCAGAGAAAATGCGGACTGGATTTTGAGTGATGTGGGTATTTTCTATATGAACAAGTCCAAGGACCGCAAGCAAGGTCGCAGAGAAAATGCGGACTGGATTTTGAGTGATGTGGGCATTTTCTATACGAACAAGCCCAAGGACCGCAAGCAAGGTCGCAGAGAAAATGCGGACTGGATTTTGAGTGATGTGGGCATTTTCTATATGAACAAGTCCAAGGACCGCAAGCAAGGTCGCAGAGAAAATGCGGACTGGATTTTGAGTGATGTGGGCATTTTCTATATGAACAAGTCCAAGGACCGCAAGCAAGGTCGCAGAGAAAATGCGGACTGGATTTTGAGTGATGTGGGCATTTTCTATATGAACAAGTCCAAGGACCGCAAGCAAGGTCGCAGAGAAAATGCGGACTGGATTTTGAGTGATGTGGGCATTTTCTATATGAACAAGTCCAAGGACCGCAAGCAAGGTCGCAGAGAAAATGCGGACTGGATTTTGAGTGATGTGGGCATTTTCTATATGAACAAGTCCAAGGACCGCAAGCAAGGTCGCAGAGAAAATGCGGACTGGATTTTGAGTGATGTGGGCATTTTCTATATGAACAAGTCCAAGGACCGCAAGCATGGTCGCAGAGAAAATGCGGACTGGATTTTGAGTGATGTGGGCATTTTCTATATGAACAAGTCCGAGGACCGCAAGCAGGGTCGCAGAGAAAATGCGGACTGGATTTTGAGTGATGTGGGCATTTTCTATATGAACAAGTGGAATGAAATGGATACCGACTAGAGATGCGCAGTTTGCGGGCACAACCGCGGAGTCCGCGGATTATCCGCGGATCGGGCGGGTGAAATAAAAAAAAATTAGATTTTATCCGCGGGTCGGGTCGGGTCGGGTCGGGCGGTTGAAATAAAAAAAAATTAGATTTTAAATAGATTCAGGCGGGTGGCAGTTAAACCAATTGGGAAATATATATACATAGTTAAATGTTGTTACCCACATACGAAAAACGAGCAGGCACCTGCAGCATATGCCACAACAGAAGAAAAAAA
>NC_084566.2:43611624-43621624 GCF_033978685.3 Nerophis lumbriciformis | reverse complement strand
TTCGGGCCACTTTATAATGAATATGTCGGCATGTATTTGTAAAAAAAAAATAAAAAAATATATATTTTTTTTTAACACCAAATTATTTAGGGGGGGGGGGGGGCTTAATAATATTTTAGGGGGGCTTGAGCCCCCCCTAAAATAGGCCTAGCAACGCCAATGTTCGGGCCACTTTATAATGAATATGTCGGCATGTATTTGTAAAAAAAAAAAAAAAAAAATTATTTTTATTTTTTTAACACCAAATTATTTAGGGGCGGGGGGGCTTAATAATATTTTAGGGGGGCTTGAGCCCCCCTAAAATAGGCCTAGCAACGCCAATGTTCGGGCCACTTTATAATGAATATGTCGGCATGTATTTGTAAAAAAAAAAAAAAAAAAAAATTATTTTTATTTTTTTAACACCAAATTATTTAGGGGGGGGCTTTATAATATTTTAGGGGGGCTTGAGCCCCCCTAAAATAGGCCTAGCAACGCCAATGTTCGGGCCACTTTATAATGAATATGTCGGCATGTATTTGTAAAAAAAAAATATATATATATATTTTTATTTTTTTAACACCAAATTATTTAGGGGGGGGGGCTTAATAATATTTTAGGGGGGCTTGAGCCCCCCTAAAATAGGCCCAGCAACGCCAATGTTCGGGCCACTTTGTAATGAATATGTCGGCATGTATTTGTAAAAAAAAAATAAAAAAATAATATTTTTATTTTTTTAACACCAAATTATTTAGGGGGGGGGGGGGCTTAATAATATTTTAGGGGGGCTTGAGCCCCCCCTAAAATAGGCCTAGCAACGCCAATGTTCGGGCCACTTTATAATGAATATGTCGGCATGTATTTGTAAAAAAAAAAAAAAAAAAATTATTTTTATTTTTTTAACACCAAATTATTTAAGGGCGGGGGGGCTTAATAATATTTTAGGGGGGCTTGAGCCCCCCTAAAATAGGCCTAGCAACACCAATGTTCGGGCCACTTTGTAATGAATATGTCGGCATGTATTTGTAAAAAAAAAAAAAAAAAAAAAAATATTTTTATTTTTTTAACACCAAATTATTTAGGGGCGGGGGGGCTTAATAATATTTTAGGGGGGCTTGAGCCCCCCTAAAATAGGCCTAGCAACGCCAATGTTCGGGCCACTTTGTAATGAATATGTCGGCATGTATTTGTAATAAAAAAAAAAAAAAACAATTGTCCCCAAATTATTTAGGGGGGGCTTAAGAATATTTTAGGGGGGGCTTGAGCCCCCCTAAAACAGGCCTAACAACGCCAATGGTTTGCATATGTCCATGTATTACATCTTCAGAGATGTGCATGGACGACAGTCACCGACAGGGGGCGACGTCGTCCTGCAGGATTGTGCCTTGCAGGAGTCCGGCACACATTTATTGAGACACTTCAAAGCTCCTCAAGGCAAATATGATGACACATTGGAGTGCGTCTTGTACTTGTGTGCATTTACGTCACACGCGTCTTCATTTCACGGCGATACTGAGTCCACTCTCAACAATTCATTAGAAAAAAATGCAAAAATTGAACCAAAACGAATATTTCCCCTCACATATCTTATTTAATATACAAAAAACAACTAATGCTTGTTTTCCACAATAATGGCTTATAGTGGAATTTGCTTTACGCAGTGTGGATGACCATCACGGGAAGCATACGCCCACTATCCAACTCACACACACACACGTATACACGCACACACACCCACGCGTGTGCGCGCACGCACGCACGCTCTCTCCGTCTTTCATTCACGCACACTCGTCCCACCGGGATGGATCCACGGCCACCAGCAGCGCGCCAGCGTTACGCACTCATGGCTGCGCACGTAGCGCGGAGGTTCTCGGCGCTCCTCTGGATAACCGCCGCGGTCTCCGGCTCCAGGACCAGGACTTACCCGGGAAATGAAGGTACAAAACGGGGGGAGAGCGTAACCGTGCGCGGCGCGGAGCCGGCTGCGTGCGCGCCGCGCGTCCTTGGATGCTTTTTTTTTGCGCTGACGTGACGGAGACGAAAGTTGACGTTGGGGAGATTGGAGGAAAAACTTGGGATGGCATTTCATTTTGTTTCTTTTTATTTAATATGTTGCATGGAATTGATGGCGGAGGACATTATAGTTCACCTCAAAGTGTTGGGGACGCACCCAAACATAATTTTGATTTGTTTTCTCAATAACAATGTATGCTTCCAGTTGTGTATGTTTAGGATTATAAGTCGATGTGATTGCGATGACTTTTATTGTGAAGACCAAAAGTGTTTCTCGACTTCCTGTCGGTCGTTTTTTCTCAATAATAACCAAGATTCTCGGTCGGAGTGGATGTCAATCAAGTGACCAAAGTCACGTCTGATGATCCATCATTTTTAGGTCTATTTTCTATTTAATGCCTGGCAGGCGATCCACCGCTAGATTGTGATCAAGCTAATGGCCGCCCCTGCTTATAGAGAGCGTTTTGCTGTGAATCAGAAAGTTAAGGTTCTGGATCAGTATTTGTCCCAAAGTAATCACTGTTGGTTTGCCGTGAAGTCTGCGTGATTAGTTGTTGTTGATGATGGGAAAAGCGAACGTTGTGAAATTGATACGCAGCCATTTGCTGAAAATTTTTAAAATACATAAATATATTATAAATGTTACTACATGACATATATACTTACATCATGTATATATTACATGTTATTATGAATGTTACTAGATACTACAAATATACTTACATCATGTATATAATACATGTTATTATGAATGTTACTACATGACATATATACTTACATCATGTATATATTACATGTTATTATGAATGTTACTACATGACATATATACTTACATCATGTATATATTACATGTTATTATGAATGTTACTACATGACATATATACTTACATCATGTATATATTACATGTTATTATGAATGTTACTACATGACATATATACGTACATCATGTATATATTACATGTTATTATGAATGTTACTACATGACATATATACTTACATCATGTATATATTACATGTTATTATGAATGTTACTAGATACTACATATATACTTACATCATGTATATATTACATGTTATTATGAATGTTACTACATGACATATATACTTACATCATGTATATATTACATGTTATTATGAATGTTACTACATGACATATATACTTACATCATGTATATATTACATGTTATTATGAATGTTACTACATGACATATATACTTACATCATTTATATATTACATGTTATTAT
Organism: Nerophis lumbriciformis; assembly: GCF_033978685.3. NCBI lineage: Eukaryota > Metazoa > Chordata > Actinopteri > Syngnathiformes > Syngnathidae > Nerophis > Nerophis lumbriciformis. Next base: position 43,618,386 of record NC_084566.2, on the reverse strand, counting down.
GAATGTTACTACATGACATATATACTTACATCATGTATATATTACATGTTATTATGAATGTTACTACATGACATATATACTTACATCATGTATATATTACATGTTATTATGAATGTTACTACATGACATATATACTTACATCATGTATATATTACATGTTATTATGAATGTTACTACATGACATATATACTTACATCATGTATATATTACATGTTATTATGAATGTTACTACATGACATATATACTTACATGTTATTATGAATGTTACTACATGACATATATACTTACATCATGTATATATTACATGTTATTATGAATGTTACTAGATACTACATACATACTTACATCATGTATATATTACATGTTATTATGAATATTACTACATGACCTATATACTTACATCATGTATATATTACATGTTATTATGAATGTTACTACATGACATATATACTTACATCATGTATATATTACATGTTATTATGAATGTTACTCCATGACATATATACTTACATCATGTGTATATTACATGTTACTACAAGACGTATACTTACATCATGTGTATATTACATGTTATTATGAATGTTACTACATGACATATATACTTACATCATGTATATATTACATGTTATTATGAATGTTACTACATGACATATATACGTACATCATGCATATATTACATGTTATTATGAATGTTGCTACATGACATATATACTTACATCATGTATATATGACATGTTATTATGAATGTTACTAGATACTACATATATACTTACATCATGTATATATTACATATTATTATGAATGTTACTACATGACATATACCTTCATCATGTATATATTACATGTTATTATGAATGTTACTAGATACTACATGACATATACCTACATCATGTATATATTACATGTTATTATGAATGTTACTACATGACATATATACTTACATCATGTATATATTACATGTTATCATGAATGTTACTACATGACATATATACTTACATCATGTATATATTACATGTTATTATGAATGTTACTCCATGACATATATACTTACATCATGTGTATATTACATGTTACTACAAGACGTATACTTACATCATGTGTATATTACATGTTATTATGAATGTTACTACATGACATATATACTTACATCATGTATATATTACATGTTATTATGAATGTTACTACATGACATATATACGTACATCATGCATATATTACATGTTATTATGAATGTTGCTACATGACATATATACTTACATCATGTATATATGACATGTTATTATGAATGTTACTAGATACTACATATATACTTACATCATGTATATATTACATATTATTATGAATGTTACTACATGACATATACCTTCATCATGTATATATTACATGTTATTATGAATGTTACTAGATACTACATGACATATACCTACATCATGTATATATTACATGTTATTATGAATGTTACTAGATACTACATATATACTTACATCATGTATATATTACATGTTTTGTGTTGACGTAGAAGCTAACTTATCTCTTGCCTAAAATGTCTGTCAACTAGAGCAGTGGTCCCAACCCCGGACTGGTCCGTGACACATTTGCTACCGGGCTGCACAGAGACATTAAATAATTCATAATTGACCGCATTTTTTTTCCCTATTTAACTTTGGCCAGTCCCACCAATAAGCTTGTTCATATATTTATTATAAAGGTGCCAAATGGTAGCCAAAAGCGGCAGGTTGGTGACCTCAGATCAGGAACAAAGTGACCATAGTAGTTACAGTCCTGGTCCAAAGTGTACGTACACTTGTAAAGAACATCATGTCATGGCTGTCAATCATTTCTACAACTCTTATTTTTTTGTGATTGGAGCACATACTTGTTGCTCACAAAAAAACATTCATGAAGTTTGCTTCTTTTATGAATTTATTATGGCTCTACTGAAAATGTGAGGGTCAAAAGTATACATACAGCAATGTTAATATTTGCTTACATGTCCCTTGGCAAGTTGACCTGCAATAAGGCTGTCAGGTTCAAACACAGATGACATCTATTAAACAGACAAGAAGCAAGGAATTAAACACAAACAAAATTCAATTTAGCTCATTGAGGAGAAACGTCTGGGCTGTACTCTTTTTACAGTCTTCCACCACGCTCTGACAAGAGAGTTCTACGCATTCTCTTGTATTTGGACTTTCCCTGATTACATGGCAACAGCTGTTTCTAAGGGAGAGGGGTCGTAAACAGCCGTCGCCCTTCGGTCACAAAACAGTTCAAAGAAAAGATGCCTGGAGCTTGCGTCAGGTCCTGCTTCCTCTCCGCTTTGCAGATCTCGGGTCAAGACAAGATCTTCCTGTGGATTACAATAGATCAAAGAAACCGCTTCCCATCGTACACAGTGGAGTTTTACAAGCCTTTTGCTTGGTAAGATCAAAGACAGCTTTTGTCCTCTCGCCGGGAACTCATGGCAACAGAATCAGAATCAGAATCAGAATCAGCTTTATTGTCATTACGCAAGGTAACGAGATTGAGGCCATTCCATACAGTGCGATGTGTGCATGCTAGAAAAACAATGTGCAAATATATAAAAATATAAAAAATGTAGAAGTGCAATGAATATGGTGTGAAATGAATATATACATGAAAAAACAAAACAAAAACAGGGTGGTTGGTGGAGTGGGTTATTGCACCGAAGAGAAGGCAGTTATGAGGGACAATGGGGCAGTCCGTTCAGGATGGTTATGGCCCTGGGGAAGAAGCTGTTCTTTAGCCTGTTTGTTTTGGTTTTAATGCACCTGTAGCGCTTCCCAGAGGTTTGTGATAACTTAGATACAATTATTCTGACAAAGGCGCTTTTGCTTGAACTTTTGACCACAAAATTGGTGCAGTTTCAGCTAAATGTGTTGTTTTCCTGACATGGACTTGTTTCTTCAGCATTGTCCACACCTTTAAGTCAGGACTTTGGGAAGGCCATTCTAAAACCTTCATTCTAGCCTGATTTAGCCATTCCTTTACCACTTTTAAGGTGTGTTTGGGGGTCATTGTCCTCTTGGAACACCCAACTTTGCCCAGGACCCAACCTCCGGGCTGATGATTTTAGCTTGTCCTGAAGAATTTGGAGCTTATCCTCCTTTTTCATTGTCCCATTTAAAGCAGCAGTTCCATTGGCAGCAAAACAGGCCTCAGAGCATAATACTACCACCACCATGCTTGACGGTCGGCATGGTGTTCCTGGCATTAAAGGCCTCACCTTTTCGCTGGGTTTTGTGGCCAAACAGCTCCATTTTTGTTTCATCCGACCACAGAACTTTCCACCAGAAGGTCTTATCTTTGTCCATGTGGTGTAAATAAGAGTTGTAGAAATGATTGGGAACTAACGACTAGCCATGACATGATGTTCTTTACAACTTTTGACTGTACAGGTAAAAGCCAGTAAATTAGAATATTTTGAAAAACTTGATTTATTTCAGTAATTGCATTCAAAAGGTGTAACTTGTACATTATATTTATTCATTGCACACAGACTGATGCATTCAAATGTTTATTTCATTTAATGTTGATGATTTGAAGTGGCAACAAATGAAAATCCAAAATTCCGTGTGTCACAAAATTAGAATATTACTTAAGGCTAATACAAAAAAGGGATTTTTAGAAATGTTGGCCAACTGAAAAGTATGAAAATGAAAAATATGAGCATGTACAATACTCAATACTTGGTTGGAGCTCCTTTTGCCTCAATTACTGCGTTAATGCGGCGTGGCATGGAGTCGATGAGTTTCTGGCACTGCTCAGGTGTTATGAGAGCCCAGGTTGCTCTGATAGTGGCCTTCAACTCTTCTGCGTTTTTGGGTCTGGCATTCTGCATCTTCCTTTTCACAATACCCCACAGATTTTCTATGGGGCTAAGGTCAGGGGAGTTGGCGGGCCAATTTAGAACAGAAATACCATGGTCCGTAAACCAGGCACGGGTAGATTTTGCGCTGTGTGCAGGCGCCAAGTCCTGTTGGAACTTGAAATCTCCATCTCCATAGAGCAGGTCAGCAGCAGGAAGCATGAAGTGCTCTAAAACTTGCTGGTAGACGGCTGCGTTGACCCTGGATCTCAGGAAACAGAGTGGACCGACACCAGCAGATGACATGGCACCCCAAACCATCACTGATGGTGGAAACTTTACACTAGACTTCAGGCAACGTGGATCCTGTGCCTCTCCTGTCTTCCTCCAGACTCTGGGACCTCGATTTCTAAAGGAAATGCAAAATTTGCATGGCTGGGTGATGGTTTGGGGTGCCATGTCATCTGCTGGTGTCGGTCCACTCTGTTTCCTGAGATCCAGGGTCAACGCAGCCGTCTACCAGCAAGTTTTAGAGCACTCCATGCTTCCTGCTGCTGACCTGCTCTATGGAGATGGAGATTTCAAGTTCCAACAGGACTTGGCGCCTGCACACAGCGCAAAATCTACCCGTGCCTGGTTTACGGACCATGGTATTTCTGTTCTAAATTGGCCCGCCAACTCCCCTGACCTTAGCCCCATAGAAAATCTGTGGGGTATTGTGAAAAGGAAGATGCAGAATGCCAGACCCAAAAACGCAGAAGAGTTGAAGGCCACTATCAGAGCAACCTGGGCTCTCATAACACCTGAGCAGTGCCAGAAACTCATCGACTCCATGCCACGCCGCATTAACGCAGTAATTGAGGCAAAAGGAGCTCCAACCAAGTATTGAGTATTGTACATGCTCATATTTTTCATTTTCATACTTTTCAGTTGGCCAACATTTCTAATAATCCCTTTTTTGTATTAGCCTTAAGTAATATTCTAATTTTGTGACCCACGGAATTTTGGATTTTCATTTGTTGCCACTTCAAATCATCAAAATTAAATGAAATAAACATTTGAATGCATCAGTCTGTGTGCAATGAATAAATATAATGTACAAGTTACACCTTTTGAATGCAATTACTGAAATGAATCAAGTTTTTCAAAATATTCTAATTTACTGGCTTTTACCTGTATGTTTGAATGAAAGCATAACAACGGTGTGGTAAGTGACCCTTCATGTGTCCTTGTAGTGACCCTGCTGGACACCAGGACCGTACCAGGAGAGCTGAAATGGGCAGCGAGTCCCTCAGAAGGAGGGGTGAGTACTGGGAACTGTTTGTCTCTGGTTAAAAAATAATAATAATTAAATACAACCTGCTGTCTTTTTGGACATCACACACACACACACACACACACACACACACACACACACACACACACACACACACACACACACACACACACACACACACACTAGGTCTGGAAACTTTACATATCCGTCCCACAGATTTGGATATGAGCTGTCCAGCCAGCCTAAGTGCTAACATGAGCTCCTTGGCATTGTGCTTGGCACACTAGATGGCATAAAGCAGGCTGGTGGTGGGTGTCTTTTTTATTTATTTATTTTTTTTACTGTGATTAGCCAGAATGAATTGTGAAAATATTCCAAGTTGTGAGGGAACATTGACTCTCTCTCACCTAGTTGTTGGTTTAAGAGTTCTCGGAGAACTTGACTGCTGTTTCTGGCCTCATTCTTTCACACGGCGCTTGATTGACAGGGTCCTGGTCCCCACACACACACACACACACTTTCTGCACCCCCTCGCTTGGCATACACACACACATCACAGGGGTTCCCTTTTGCAGGGACAAAGCTTTTTTTTTTTCCCTCCCTCCCTCCCTCCCTCCGGCAGTCGTAATTTTCAGCGGGTTAACAAAGAGTCCAAATGAGACGAGACAAGGAGGCATCACACCTCATTTTCCTTTTACAGCCCACTTTCCAAACACCCACTCGCATAAAAGCAGCCAAGAGCGTGCGCTCGTGCGCCGCACATTTCAATCCACTTCATAACATAACAGTCATTTACCGTGTCAAATCATGGGATGTGTGTATCTTTCAGCACCAGACGTGTGCTGTCAGAAGCTAATACAAACCCCGTTTCCATATGAGTTGGGATGTTCCAAATAAGTGTTTGATGAGCATTCCTCAACTTTATCAGTATTTATTGCCACCTTTCCCAACTTCTTTGTCACGTGTTGCTGCCATCAAATTCTAAAGTTAATGATTATTTGCAAAACAAAAAATAAAGTTTATGAGTTTGAACATCAAATATGTTGTCTTTGTAGCATATTCAACTGAATATGGCTTGAAAAGGATTTGCAAATCATTGTATTCCGTTTATATTTACATCTAACACAATTTCCCAACTCATATGGAAACGGGGTTTGTACATATAATAACAGAAAAAGAGGGCTTGATTATGATATTTGGTAACAGTAGAAGAGAAAGTCAAACACAAATACAAATAGACGGAGTAGACATTGAAAGGGTAAAAAAAAAAAAAAACACTGTGGAGGGGGGCGTGGCCTGCGAACCTGCAGCGAAGCAGGGTGTACCACAACCGGCTGCTGCCTTTTTAACAGAGCGACAGGTGATTAGATAAGCAGGCCCGGGTGGGGCCATCTACGCACCTGTCGCTGATCTCGCAGCCGGTCCTGGCACACCCTGCTTTGCTGCAGGTCCGCAGGCCCCGCCCCCCCCCCCCCCCCCCCCCCCCTCCACAAACACATTTGTGGGTGTAGTAATAGATGATAAAATGAACTCATGTAAAAAAACATACAACATAAAGTAGCAAGAAACACGTCAATAATGAATAAAAGTAAACATATTATCTACTGCTCACTAGTGTTATTGTGTAGAAATATAGGAAATAACGACAAAATTACAC
>NC_084566.2:43536624-43609124 GCF_033978685.3 Nerophis lumbriciformis | reverse complement strand
GTCATTTTGGTAGAGTGACCGCACACACACACACACACACACACACACACACACACACACACACACACACACACACACACACACTCTGCTCTAATCATCAATCCACTAATGGATGTGTGCCGTGAGCCATTATTAGCTAACTGACATAATCAGCCCTGATGACATATTGATCAGGGTTCATTGCACACATACCACCCTTTGGCATTGTCTTGCTGAAATAAGCAGGGGCGTCCATGCTAACGTTGCTTGGATGGCAACATATGTTGCTCCAAAACCTGTATGTACCTTTTCAGCATTAATGGTGCCTTCTCAGATGTGTAAGTTACCCATGCCTTGGCCACTAATACACCCCCATACCATCACTTTGAACTTTGTGCCTAGAATAGTCCGGATGGTTATTTGCCTCTTTGGTCCAGTTTCCAAAAAAAACAAATAGAAATGTGGACTCGTCAGACCTCACAACACTTTTCCACTTTTCCACTTTGCATCAGTCCATTTTAGATGAGCTCCAGGCCGTGCAAACTGTTTCTGGGTGTTGTTGATAAATGGCTTTGGCTTTGCATAGTAGAGTTTTAACTTGCACTTACAGATGTAGCGACCAACTGTAGTTACTGACAGTGGTTTTCTGAAGTGTTCCTGAGCCCATGTGGTGATATCCTTTACACACTGATGTCGCTTTTTGATGCAGTACCGCCTGAGGGACCGAAGGTAACGGGCATTCAATGTTGGTTTTCGGCCTTGCCGCTTACGTGGAGTGATTAGTCCAGGTTCGCTGAACCTTTTGATGATATTACGGAGCGTAGATGGTGAAATCCCTAAATTCCTTGTTGAGAAATGTTGTTCTTGAACAATTTGCTCACGCATTTGTTGACAAAGTGGTGACCCTCGCCCCGTCCTTGTTTGGAAGCTGCTTTTATACCCAATCATGGCACCCACCTGTTCCCAATTAGCCTGTTCACCTGTGGTATGTTCCAAATAAGTCTTTGATGAGCATTTCCTCAACTTTCTCAGTCTTTTTTGCCACTTGTGCCAGCTTCTTTGAAACATGTTGCAGGCATCAAATTCAAAATGAGCTAATATTTGCAAAAAAATAAGAACGTTTCTCAGTTCGAACTTTAAATATCTTGTCTTTGCAGTCTATTCAATATTTACCATTTACACAACGTGACAACTTCACCGCTTTTGGCTTTTTTTTAAATATATGACTTACTTTAAACACTTTAATGATAGAGACCTATTATTATAATAACATAGTTTGTGTTTTTTTCCATTTAAAAAAAACAGAGTTTTCTTTGACAAAATGGCAAAAAAAAACATAAGATAACTTTAATTCAACAAATAGTTCTGAAGTTGATCAAAAGATGAATAAGTGTTGAAAGTAAAAAAAAATATGACTTACTTTAAACACTTTTTAACTGGCATTGCTCAACAAACATTGTCGAACCAAAATCAATGTTGTGAATTGTTGACCTATTCAATTATTTCACATCAAAATATTTCACTTTGAACATTTTTAATTGGAAATTATTTCTTAGACGCCACAGCATTTTTTTATTACCGCCACACCTTCAAAATAAGTTGTATTTTTATTTTACTTGTAAACAAATTCAAGTCGTATAATATATTGTAGACCCCAGAAGAAATCGCACAAAGTCTGACGCTATTTTTAACATTTATTACCAATGTTATGATAACAAACGGCACAATTCCAACAGGTTTTACCTCCCGTGCAAACACTTTCGCCTCAAATCCAAATCACAGGAACATAAAACATTAACATCAGCTGGTCGTTACAGTATGAATTGATATATATGGCCTATTATTTACGCATTATTGACAAGTGATGTACTGACAACTTGACCACCGAAAAAATACTTTGATCACAGAAAACCGAGCCACTGAAAGCGGATGTAAACGAAACGCACGCCATTGTCAGCATGTCTGTGATGTGGACGTGATTTTTATATATATCGAAGATATACCCGTGGACTGCTATCTACAACATGTGCAACTATTAAGAGGACAGTGGCAGCAAAGGAGAAAGAGAAACTAAAGCAACAGCGCCATGCAAATGTGACGTCATGCTCACTATAGCCTCTTTATTCAGCGACATGGAGGGACAGAAATAGTCTCTGAACACGAGTACATTCTATAATAACACCAGAAGAAGATGCTACATTTGTTGCTAGTTTTTAATTTTTAAAAAAGTCATTAAAAGTCTGTTGAACACTTGCCAAAAATCTCAACAAAGTAAAATGTACAAAAAGGAGCAACAATTGAAAATATGGCATAACAATAAAAAGTATACGTTAATACCTAATTCATAATAACGGATTAGTTTTAAATGTATGTATACATTTTTGAGCCTTTTTAAAGAAAATCATATCATTATAGCAAATTATTCAAATTTCACCATTGTCTGCAGTATTGTCAGCATGTCTGTGATGTGGGTGTGATTTTTATTTATATCACAGATATATCCGCGGATAGCCATCTAAAAAATTCTGCACTTTAAGGCTTTTTACTGCAAATGTTGTCGTACTGACACAATGACACTTGCATGGAAATGTGAAAATGTGACTAAAAATAAATAAAAAAGACAACTATACCGCTGCAGCATGTAAAATGTGTGCAGGTTCTTTTTTAGACGGCACATCATTTTTTTTTATTACCGCCACACCTTCAAAATAAGGCAGTGACGTGCAGTGAGGTTGATGGCTGGTGAGGCACTGACTTCATCACAGTCAGATTTACAAACATATGAACCCTAAAGAGTATCTTATTCACCATTTGATTGGCAGCAGTTAACGGGTTATGTTTAAAAGCTCATACCAGCATTCTTCCCTGCTTGGCACTCAGCATCAAGGCTTGGAATTGGGGGTTAAATCACCAAAAATGATTCCCAGGCGCGGCTCCGCTGCTGCCCACTGCTCCCCTCACCTCCCAGGGGGTGAACAAGGGGATGGGTCAAATGCAGAGGACACATTTCATTACACCTAGTGTGTGTGTGACAATCATTGCTACTTTAACTTAACTTTAACTTTACACATACAAACTGTAGCACACAAACAAGCACATTTAATTAAAAAAAACGTTATTATAGTCTTACCTTTACTTAGAAATGAAGTCCATGCGCCGCAACTAAAGCCCTCACTTCAACTTTCCACGTGCAAGATTGAATCTATTTAAAAGAGTGTAACCGAGGGTTTATAAATGTGGCCTATACTGTATGAAACTACAAAATAACAAACACGGAGGCTCCAGTTTACACGAGGACCACTTTATTTACCTTCTTTCAAAAACCTCCGCAACGTGACATCACTTCCGCTCTTAGCGCCTTCAAAATAAGAGCTCAAGGCATATACTGTATAACAGCGCATAACAGGAACTTAACATCACAAAGAGGAAAGCCCATGAAAATAGGTTACAAAAGTTATTTAATAAGAAGCCAAAAAGTGCAAAAACAATAATGTTGGTGTTGGAGGAGTTGTGAATTAGATACACCTGCAGTCTGCAGGTGTATCTAATGTTGTGGCCCTGCAGTAATTCACAACTCCTCCAACACCAACATTATTGTTTTTGCACTTTTTGGCTTCTTATGAAACAATTTTTTAAAATAGATTCAATCTTGCACGTGGAAAGTTTAAGTGTGGGCTTTAGTTGATATAACAATTCTACGGCGGGGGTGCAGGAGGCGGGGCTACTGGAGCCTCAGCCAGTGCGTCTTTTGCAGCCGTTTTATGATCGCTCAGCACAAGAAATACTTTACACACATACAGTTGTTGACAAAATACACTGTACATTATATACCTCAGCTAACTAAACTATGGAAATGTATAATATAATTCATATAGCAATACAGTCTCACTGCACAGCAGGCCAGCAGTTAGCCGAGTCATTGCGCAATCCATGTCGAGGCACTGAGTGACGTGCCTCAACTGGCTGCTGTTCACCGCACCGTCTCTTCTCAGTATTTGAACGGCAAATGTGAAAATTCAGCGTTTTTGAATAAAAATAATCTAAAACTGGTGAAGTTAAATGGAAAATAACTTTATAGTATAATCACTGGATACATATAACAATTTAATTTTTTTTTTTTTCTTTTTACATTTTTTTTCTTTCCATGATGCGGGGCCTCACCTGCCTCTAGTGACTGCACGTCACTGAAATAAGGACTTTTTTATTATTTTTTTTTACTTGAAAACAAATTCAAGTCATATAATGTATTGTCGTCCCCAGAAGAAATCGCACAGAGTCTGATGCTATTTTTAACTTTTATTACCAATCTTATGATAACAAACGGCACAATTCCAACATGTTTTACCTCCCGTGCAAACACTTTGGCCTATTATATCTATAAATGTTGTTGTACTGACACAATGACACTTGCATGGAAAAGTGACTACAATTAAATAAAGAAAATAAAACTATACCGCTGCAGCATGTGGAATGTGTGCAGGTTCTTTTCTCCCCACGCTCTGTCTGGTCGGGGCTTTTTTTGTATCGAGTCAACTTGGGGTCACATATTTTATTGAAATGATTATTTATTTCCCAGCTGGCTGTGTTTTTTTTTTCTTCCTCAAATTAATTTAGCGCTGGAGAGGCTGGCGTATGAAATTGCACAACAAAAGACAATTTCATGCTCGCAAGGTTTATTTTTAAAGACATTTTTTTTTTTTTTTTATCCTGGGTTTCCTTTCCCCGCTGGCAGCTTCCTTTCAAAGCGTCTCAACTTGGCAGCCATCGCTTTTGGACAACATAGAAAAAGTGGTTATTAATAACATCGCTAGTTTCACTTTTTACTCTTCGAATAAAGGAGTTGTCTTCACTAGGAGTGTCCCCACCAGATGTCAATATTAGTGAACAGCTCATTATTCATGTAAATGTTCTCTATCAAGCACACAAAGTTGGTCTTTTCTTGTATTTTATTCAAGTAATTTACCAATGCTCAATATGGTAAGCAGATCCACAACAGCTAAGCCAGGGGTCGGCAACCTTTACCAGTCAAAGAGCCATTTTGACCAGATTCACAAATTAAAGATAACAATGGGAGCCACAAACACAACAGGACAAATACCCAGAATCCCATGCAGCCCTAACTCTTCCGGGCTACATTATACACCCCCCCGCTACCAAACCCCGCCCACCTCAACCGACGCATAGAGGAGGGGCGTATAATGTAGCCCGGAAGAGTCAGGGCTGCATGGGATTCTGGGTATTTGCCCTGTTGTGTTTATGTTGTGTTAAGGTGCAGATGTGTTTGTCATTCTTGTTTGGTTTTGGTTCAAAGTGTGGCGCGTTATTAGTAAGAGTGTTAAAGTTGTTTTATATGGTCACCGTCAGTGTGACCTGTGTGGCTGTTGACCAAGTATGCATTGCTGTCACTTGCGTGTGCAAGCAGGAGTTGCATATATCGAGAGAGTCAGTAAATACGTCCCTGGATACATGAGGACTTTGAATATGACCAATGTATGATCCCGTAACTACTTGGTATCGGATCGATACCTAAATGTGTGGTATCATCCAGAACTAATGTAAAGAATCAAACAAGAGAATAATAATGTTGGGCAGCACACACACACACACGGAGTACTTACAAGCAGACCCAGAGTGTAGACAGAAAAGGGAGAATGGACGCATGGCGACAAAGTACGTTTTTTACAAGTACCATTATCACTGGAGGACGAGGAATAGCTAAACATGCTTCACTACACACCGTAGGAGGATACAATAGCTCATTGGGGTCACAATGTAAACAAACGCCATGGGTGGATCTACACCTGACATCCACTGTATTGATACCAAGTACAAGTAGCCGATACTACTATGATTACATCGATATTTTTTATCATCACAAAATATTTTTTTTCCTTTTTTAAAAATGTATATTATGTTTATAAAGTCAGTAAATACGTCCCTGGACACATGAAGACTTTGAATATGACCAATGTATGATCCCGTAACTACTTGGTAGCGGATCGATACCTAAATGTGTGGTATCATCCAAAACTAATGTCAAGTATCAAAGAAGAGAAGAATAAGTGATTATTACATTTTAACAGAAGTGTAGATAGAACATGTTAAAACAGAAAACAGGGCGACACCTACCCTTTACATCAGTATTTTTTAACCATATTATTATTGGTTTATTAGGTATTATATTTCATTGTATGATCCTGCAACTATTTGGTATCGGATTGATACTTAAATTTGTGGTATCATCCAGAACTAATGTAAAGTATCAAAGAAGAGAAGAATAAGTGATTATTACATTTTAACAGAAGTGTAGATAGAACATGATAAAACAGAAAATAAGCAGATATTAACAGTAAATGAACAAGTAGATTATTAATACATGTTTTGCAGTTTGTCCCTCATAATGTGTAGAAAATAATAGGTGTATAAATGACACAATATGTTACTGCAGACTAATTAGGAGTCTTTGTTTGTTTACTTACTACTAAAAGACAAGTTGTCTATTTTATTTAAGGACTAAATGACAATAATAAACATATGTTTCATGTACACTAACATTTTTTTTGTTCAAATAAAGACACTAAGGCAGCGTTTCTCAAAGTGTGGGGCGCGCCCCACTGGTGGGGAATAGAGACATGACAGGTGGGGCGCGAGGAACGGGAGGAAGGTGGCACTTTTATTGTTTTTATTATTGAACTTGATGCAAGTTATTTGATTTATTATTGAACTTGATGCAAGTTATAACACTTTTTTTGATTTATTATTGAACTTGATGCAAGTTGTAACACTTTTTTTGATTTATTATTGAACTTGATGCAAGTTATTTGATTTATTATTGAACTTGATGGAAGTTATAACACTTTTTTTGATTTATTATTGAACGTGATGCAAGTTATAACACTTTTTGATTTATTATTGAACTTGATGCAAGTTATAACACTTTTTTTTATTATTGAACTTGATGCAAGTTATAACACTTTTGTTTTATTTATTATTGAACTTGATGCAAGTTATAACACTTTTTTTGATTTATTATTGAACTTGATGCAAGTTATTTGATTTATTATTGAACTTGATGGAAGTTATAACACTTTTTTTGATTTATTATTGAACGTGATGCAAGTTATAACACTTTTTGATTTATTATTGAACTTGATGCAAGTTATAACACTTTTTTGATTTATTATTGAACTTGATGCAAGTTATAACACTTTTATTTGATTTATTATTGAACTTGATGCAAGTTATAACACTTTTTTTGATTTATTATTGAACGTGATGCAAGTTATAACACTTTTTTTGATTTATTATTGAACTTGATGCAAGTTATAACAGTTTTTTTGATTTATTATTGAACGTGATGCAAGTTATAACACTTTTGTTTTATTTATTATTGAACTTGACGGAAGTTATTTTATTCATTATTGAACTTGATGCAAGTTATACCACAGCTGCACAGTTATTTTATTTATTATTGAACTTAATGTTATTTTATGTTATTGAGTTCGAATGTATACAACTTGATGTTCAATAAATTTGAAAATGTTAAAGCTTGGCATTAGCGCTCTGTTGGGGCGATGGGGGCATGTGGGGCTTGAAAACTCCCCCTTGTCCAAAGTGGGGGATGACAAAAAAAGTTTGAGAACCACTACACTAAGGCCTTTTTTGTGGTACCCTTTATTTAGAAAAGTATCAAAATACATTTAGGTTCCGGTACTAAAATATTTTTGTACACTTCTAAGTATTGACAAAAAAGTACAAAACAAAAGGACAAAGCGTGTTTGTAACTAGTGTTTGTCCAAATCGTTGTCATAGTAACGACAGTTGTAGTTGTAACAGTCCTGCAAGTGTAAGAATAAGTTAACCAAAGCAAACGATAACATCAAAAAGTGTCGATGGACATGAAATTTAATTGTCCCTTTATTTATTTATTTATTTATTTCAACAAGCGGATTTCAAAGTTTAGCGAAAGCTGCGGTTGTAGCCTTAATTTCCCTGAGGGCGCACGCCCAAAAACATCAATAAAGTTCCACCTAATGGAATCTGACGTCAGGCAAACGTGTGTTTCCTCGGCAGTGGGAGGAGGTGAGCATCATGGACGAGAAGAACGTGCCCATCAGGACCTACCAGGTGTGTAACGTCCTGGAGCCCAGTCAGAACAACTGGCTGAGGACGGACTGGATCCCCAGATCCGGGGCGCAGCGCGTCTACGTGGAGGTCAAGTTCACGCTGAGAGACTGCAACAGCCTGCCCGGGGTGACTGGCACCTGCAAGGTAGGACCTTTGAATGGACTGGTGATTACAACATTACAACAACACCTCCCCTTTACATCGAAACTAGACAATACATGCTCTTGTTCACATCTGTCATCACTTGTAAAAACTAAGCATCCATCCATCCATCCATCTTCTTCCGCTTATCCGAGGTCGGGTCGCGGGGGCAGCAGCTTAAGCAGGGAAGCCCAGACTTCCCTCTCCCCAGCCACTTCGTCCAGCTCCTCCCGGGGGATCCCGAGGCGTTCCCAGGCCAGCCGGGAGACATAGTCTACCCAACGTGTCCTGGGTCTTCCCCGTGGCCTCCTACCGGTCGGACATGCCCTAAACACCTCCCTAGGGGGGTTCGGGTGGCATCCTGACCAGATGCCCGAACCACCTCATCTGGCTCCTCTCCATGTGGAGGAGCAGCGGCTTTACTTTGAGCTCCCCCCGGATGGCAGAGCTTCTCACCCTATCTCTAAAGGAGAGCCCCGCCACCCGGCGGAGGAAACTCATTTCGGCCGCTTGTACCCGTGATCTTGTCCTTTCGGTCATAACCCAAAGCTCATGACCATAGGTCAGGATGGGAACGTAGATCGACCGGTAAATCGAGAGCTTTGCCTTCCGGCTCAGCTCCTTCTTCACCACAACGGATCGATACAGCGTCCGCATTACTGAAGACGCCGCACCGATCCGCCGGTCGATCTCACGATCCACTCTTCCCCCACTCGTGAACAAGACTCCGAGGTACTTGAACTCCTCCACTTGGGGCAAGATCTCCTCCCCAACCCGGAGATGGCACTCCACCCTTTTCCGGGAGAGAACCATGGACTCGGACTTGGAGGTGCTGATTCCCATCCCAGTCGCTTCACACTCGGCTGCGAACCGATCCAGTGAGAGCTGAAGATCCTGGCCGGAGGAAGCCATCAGGACCACATCATCTGCAAATAGCAGAGACCTAATCCTGCAGCCACCAAACCAGACCCCCTCAACGCCCTGACTGCGCCTAGAAATTATGTCCATAAAGTATAAATAAACTAAGCGTGATTTTAATAATTATTATTCCTAAACTGGACCAGGGGTGTCCAAATATTTTGCAAATAAAGGGCCACATACAAATACTTTTATGTTTGACAGGGGGAGTTGACGGCACAGACACAAAGGGGCAGTAAAGTTATATGATTTATTATATATATATATATATATATATATATATATATATATATATATATATATATATATATATATATATATACAATATATCTTCGTCGGGATCCTTCCGTCTCAGGAGACGATAGGGTAGATCCAAAAATGGGGGGGTCTCACTGGGATGGTCCCTGGCCCCTGTTTCCTTCGCAAATTGGATGGGCTTAGAACCGGTATCTGCTGGAGTGACCTCTCCAGTGGACCTCTCCAGTGGATCTACATGGCCTGGGCATAGAACTATGGAGGGCAAGCTGTTGTCCAGGCAGCAAGACCCCCCTCTCTCCGCATGGCTGGTGGATCCAAGGGAGCGACGAGTGTCAATAGAACTTGGCACCAGCAACGCCACAGGAGTTGCCGGAATGACGCTACAACACCAAACCGCCTTCAGGACTCCGGCTCTTGATTTTCTGTCGGGGTTTACTCCCTTAGCCTTACCCTTAAGTGGGTTGACCGCAAGGCAGCAGTGGTTTTGAGATTGGAGATTTCCTTCTCCTAGATGGGCTGCCTTACCAGGTTTATGAGCCCCATCTGCCCGAATGCGGCAGGTAGTCAGGTCGGGCTTCTACCGCCACGGGTTAGAGACAATATATGTATATAATAATAAAACAATGCTAACTAATAACTATAGAAAGGTGTGTGTGACAAACCCCAAGAGTGTGTGTGTGTGAGGCTATGTGTATGGTTAGCTGTAGTGTGTTACCAGAGGAGGGACAAAGCAGGAAGGCAGTCCATGGGCAGGCAAGCAATCGAGGGTAGGAGAGTGGCGGCGTGGTCCGTGTCCGAGCAGGGGTCGAGGATCGAGGGAGGCAGTCAGAATCCAGAGGGGAACGACAGGGGATCACAACCGGGTGAAACTCGGGAAAGCACTGCGGGAGGACAACAAGGACATCAGACACTGAGGGAAACGCAGAGAGAGAAAAAGAGAGCATACAGCTTGTGTCGGCTTGCAGTACACAATAGAGAACTAAGTTCCCGCGAGGATCCTAGGGTCCACTGGTCCTTATGACGCTTGCTGTGCAGATTACTGATCGCCCACAGCCTTGCCGGCATGTGGCCGTGACACGTCCAGCGCGAGCAGGGGCGTGTCTCGGTGCGCTGCCAGCGGAGGTGCTGGCGGACCCAGCTGCCGGGGAAAAGTGGGTTCAAGCCCGCGCCGTGACAAATACATTACAACCACACCTCTCCTTTACATCATAACTCATAGACAATACATGCTCTTGTTCACATCTGTCATCATTTGTAAAAACCAAGCATGATTTTAATAATTATAATTCCCACATCTCCAACATCGCATGGACATCGGGGGCGGGACCTCTGGATTGGCAGACCGGGGTGGTGGTTCCTCTCTTTAAGAAGGGGAACCGGAGGGTGTGTTCCAACTATGGTGGGATCAAACTCCTCAGCCTTCCCGGTAAGGTCTATCCAGGTGTACTGGAGAGGAGGCTACGCCGGATAGTCGAACCTCGGATTCGGGAGGAACAGTGTGGTTTTCGTCCTGGTCGTGGAACTGTGGACCAGCTCTATACTCTTGGCAGGGTCCTTGAGGGTGCATGGGAGTTTGGCCAACCAGTCTACATGTGCTTTGTGGACTTGGAGAAGGCATTCGACCTGTGGGGAGTGCTCAGAGAGTATGGGGTATCGGACTGTCTGATTGTGGCGGTCCGCTCCCTGTATGATCAGTGTCAGAGCTTGGTCCGCATTTCCGGCAGTAAGTCGGACACGTTTCCAGTGAGGGTTGGACTCCGCCAAGGCTGCCCTTTGTCACCCATTCTGTTCTGAACTTTTATAGACAGAATTTCTAGGCGCAGTCAAGGCGTTGAGGGGATCCGGTTTGGTGGCTGCAGGATTAGGTCTCCGCTTTTTGCAGATGATGTGGTCCTGATGGCTTCATCTGGCCAGGATCTTCAGCTCTCACTGGATCGGTTCGCAGCTGAGAGTGAAGCGACTGGGATGAGAATCAGCACCTCCAAGTCCGAGTCCATGGTTCCCGCCCGGAAAAGGGTGGAGTGCCATCTCCGGGTTGGGGAGGAGATCTTGCCCCAAGTGGAGGAGTTCAAGTATCTGGGAGTCTTGTTCACTAGTGAGAGAAGAGTGGATTGTGAGATCAACATGCGGATCGGTGCGGCGTCTTCAGTAATGCGGACGCTGTATCGATCCGTTGTGGTGAAGAAGGAGCTGAGCCGGAAGGCAAAGCTCTCAATTTACCGGTCGATCTACGTTCCCATCCTCACCTATGGTCATGAGCTTTGGGTTATGACCGAAAGGACAAGATCACGGGTACAAGCGGCCCAAATGAGTTTCCTTAGAGATGGGGTGAGAAGCTCTGCCATCCGGGCGGAGCTCAAAGTAAAGCCGCTGCTCCTCGACATCGAGAAGAGCCAGATGAGATGGTTCGGGCATCTGGTCAGGATGCCACCCGAACGCCTCCCTAGGGAGGTGTTTAGGGCACGTCCAATGGGTAGTAGGCCACGGGGAAGACCCAGGACACGTTGGGAAGACTATGTCTCCCGGCTGGCCTGGGAACGCCTCGGGATCCCCCGGGAGGAGCTGGACGAAGTGGCTGGGGAGAGGGAAGTCTGGGCTTCCCTGCTTAGGTTGCTGCCCCCGCGACCCGACCTCGGATAAGTGGAAGAAGATGGATGGATGGATGGATGAAGTTTGAGCTGCCTCCAGTGTTGACGAAGTCCTGATACATTTGAAGATGTTGTACTCAAGACTCTGGCACATCTGTCTGAGATGTTTTAGATCCTCTGGCTTCATTATCATATAAAGAGGCAGGATGAGATAAATGGGCTTCTCTCTCTTCCTTAAATCCCCTTTTTCTTGTCTGTCAGGAGACGTTCAATCTGTATTACCACGAGTCCAACGAGGACGGGGAGAAGTCGATCAAAGAGAGCAGCTTCATTAAGGTGGACACGGTGGCGGCCGACGAGAGCTTCACGCAGGTAACGAGCGACTTCTTCATCCTCCCGCCTACGCCGCCTTTTAATTTGCTCTTACCGCCCAGAAAAGCTTCCCGCGGCACTTAGCTGTAATGTTTTTATTTGTGCTACACCACTTTTATCTCAGAGAGAGCATGCAGGAATATTTCCTGCTCTGCTAATTGCCTCCGCCAGTGGACTTTTTTTTTTTCTTGCTGTTTTTTTGAGGGTTTCACCAGAGATGATTTCCATAGACTTTGTGGAGGGGCCCAGTTTTTGTTACTTTTCGCCCAGAATAATTGTTTGGATCGCCGGTTTTCCAAGTGTGAGGTCTTCTGGAGCCAGAACACTGAGTTGGTATCCCCAAAAAAATAGTTGTAGAACAAGTCATATTGGCACCGAAACAAGTTTTGGCAACAAATTAATACAAAACATTGAAAAAATACAATATTTTTGGTGCATGTTATTCATATTTGTGTACACTTTTATTGTTTTTGTGTCTTTCAAACGTTTTTATGATCACTTCATTTTTTTTTTACGTTATGGAAATAATGTCCCTCACGTTAAAACGTGTTTTGATATTGTAATCATTAAAAAAATAAAAAATAAAAAAAGGTAAAAGCGTAAAAAATAAACAAAAACAATAAAAGTGTACAAACATGTTAAATATTGGCATCAAAACAAGTTTTGGCAACAAATAAATACAAAACATTGAAAAAATACAATATTTTTGGTGCATGTTATTCATATTTGTGTACACTTTTATTGTTTTTGTGTCTTTCAAACATTTTTATGATCACTTAATTTTTTTTTACGTTATGGAAATAATGTCCCTCACGTTAAAACGTGTTTTGATACCGTAATCATTAAAAAAAAAAAATTTAAAAAAAGGTGAAATCGTAAAAAAGAAACAAAAACAATAAAAGTGTACAAAAATGTTAAATATTGGCATCAAAACAAGTTTTGGCAACAAATAAATACAAAACTTTGAAAAAATACAATATTTTTGGTGCATGTTATTCATATTTTTCTTTCAAACGTTTTTATGATCACTTCTTCTTTTTTTACGTTATGGAAATAATGTCCCTTTCGCTAAAATGCGTTTTGATAGCGTAAACAAACAAAAAAAAAGAAGGCAAAATCAAGGAAAAATAAACACAAAAACAATAAAAGTGTACAAAAATGTGAATATTGGCATCAAAACAAGTTTTGGCAAACAATAAATACAAAACATTGAAAAATACAATATTTTTGGTGTGCATGTTATTCATATTTGTGTACACTTTTATTGTTTTTGTGTCTTTCAAACGTTTTTATGATCACTTCTTTTTTTTATGTTATGGAAATAGTGTCCCTCCTGCTAAAACGCGTTTTGATATCGTAAACAAACAAAAAAAGAAGGCAAAATCGTGGAAAAATAAATACAAAAACAATAAAAGTGTACAAAAATGTTAAATATTGCCATCGAAGCAAGTTTTGGCAACAAATAAATACAAAACATTGAAAAAATACAATATTTTTTGGTGCATGTCATTCATATTTTTGTACACTTGTATTGTTTTTGTGTCTTTCAAATGTTTTTATGATCACTTCTTTTTTTTTTCACATTATGGAAATATTGTCCTTCCCGCTAAAACATGTTTTGATATCGTAAACAAACAAAAAAAGAAGGCAAAATCGTTGAAAAATAAACACAAAAACAATAAAAGTGTACAAAAATGTTAAATATTGCCATCGAAACAAGTGTTGGCAACAAATAAATACAAAACATTGAAAAAATGCAATATTTTTTGGTGCATGTCATTCATATTTTTGTACACTTTTATTGTTTTTGTGTCTTTCAAACGTTTTTATGATCACTTCTTTCTTTTTTTTACGCTATGAAAATAATGTCCCTTACACTAAAACATGTTTTGATATCGTAATCATAAAAAAAAAATAATAAAAAGTGAAATCGTAAAAAAGAAACAAAAAAAATAAAAGTGTACAAAAATGTTAAATATTGGCATCAAAACAAATTTTGGCAACAAATAAATACAAAACATTGAAAAAATACAATATTTTTTGGTGCATGTTATTCATATTTTTGTACACTTTTATTGTTTTTGTGTCTTTCAAACGTTTTTATGATCACTTCTTTTTTTTATGCTATGGAAATAATGCCCCTCCCGCTAAAACGCCTTTACGATATCGTAAACAACAAAAAAAAAAAAGGCGAAGTCAAGGAAAAATAAACACAAAAACAATAAAAGTGTACAAAAATGTGAATATTGGCATCAAAACAAGTTTTGGCAACAAATAAATACCAAACATTGAAAAACTACAATATTTTTGGTTTGCATGTTATTCATATTTTTGTACACTTTTGTTGTTTTTGTGTCTTTCAAACGTTTTTATGATCACTTCATTTTTTTTTTTACGTTATGGAAATAATGTCCCTTATGCTAAAACATGTTTTGATATTGTAACCATTAAAAAAAAAAAAAAGGTGAAATCGTAAAAAAGAAACAAAAACAATAAAAGTGTACAAAAATGTTAAATATTGGCATCAAAACAAGTTTTGGCAACAAATAAATACAAAACATTGAAAAAATACAATATTTTTGGTGTGCATGTTATTCATATTTTTGTACACTTTTATTGTTTTTGTGTCTTTCAAACGTTTTTATGATCACTTCTTTTTTTTTTTTTTTACGTCATGGAAATAATGTCCCTCCCGCTAAAATGCGTTTTGATATCCCAAACAAGAAAAAAACAGAAGGCGAAATTGTGAAAAATAAACACAAAAACAATAAAAGTGTACAAAAATATGAATATTGGCATCAAAACAAGTTTTGGCAACAAATAAATACAAAACATTGAAAAAAATACAATATTTTTTGGTGCATGTCTTTCATATTTTTGTACACTTTTATTGTTTTTGTGTCTTTCAAACGTTTTTATGATCACTTTTTTTTTTTTTTTACGCTATGGAAATAATGTCCCTTACGCTAAAACATGTTTTGATATCGTAATCATAAAAAAAAAAAAAAAAAGGTGAAATCGTAAAAAAGAAACAACAACAATAAAAGTGTACAAAAATGTTAAATATTGGCATCAAAACAAGTTTTGGCAACAAATAAAAACAAAACATTGGAAAAATACAATATTTTTAGTGTGCATGTTATTCATATTTTTGTACACTTTTATTGTTTTTGTGTCTTTCAAACGTTTTTATGATCACTTCTTATTTTTTTACGTTATGGAAATAATGTCCCTCCCGCTAAAACATGTTTTGATATTGTAATCATAAAAAAAAAAAAAAAGGTGAAATCGTAAAAAAGAAACAAAAACAATAAAAGTGTACAAAAATGTTAAATATTGGCATCAAAACAAGTTTTGGCAACAAATAAATACAAAACATTGAACAAATACAATATTTTTGGTGCATGTTATTCATATTTATGTACACTTTTATTGTTTGTGTGTCTTTCAAACGTTTTTATGATCACTTCTTTTTTTTTTTTACGTCATGGAAATAATGTCCCTACCGCTAAAATGCGTTTTGATATCGTAAACAAGAAAAAAAAAGAAGGCGATGTTGTGAAAAATAAACACAAAACATTAAAAGTGTACAACAATGTGAATATTGGCATCAAAACAAGTTTTGGCAACAAATAAATACAAAACATTGAAAAAATACAATATTTTTGGTGCATGTTATTCATATTTTTGTACACTTTTATTGTTTTTCTGTCTTTCAAACGTTTTTATGATCACTTCATTTTTTTTTTAAGTTATGGAAATAATGTCCCTTATGCTAAAACGTGTTTTGATATCGTAACCATAAAAAAAAAAAAAAAAAAGTTGAAATCGTAAAAAAGAAACAAAAACAATAAAAGTGTACAAAAATGTTAAATATTGGCATCAAAACAAGTTTTGGCAACAAATAAATACAAAACATTGAAAAAATACAATATTTTTGGTGTGCATGTTATTCATATTTGTGTACACTTTTATTGTTTGTGTGTCTTTCAAATGTTTTTATGATCACTTCTTTTTTTTTTTACGTCATGGAAATAATGTCCCTCACGCTAAAACGTGTTTTGATATCTTAATCATGAAAAAAAAAAGTGAAATCGTAAAAAAGAAACAAAAACAATAAAAGTGTACAAAAATGTTAAATATTGGCATCAAAACAAGTTTTGGCAACAAATAAATACAAAACATTGAAAAAATACAATATTTTTGGTGTGCATGTTATTAATAATTATATATATATATATATATATATATATATATATATATATATATATATATGTATATATATATATATACATATATATATATACTGTATATGTTTGTGTGTGTGTATATATATGTGTATATATTTTATGTACAAATGAATTAATTACATTATCAAGTTAATTTAACATAACATTGAGGGAATAATAATATAAATATTAATGATAACGATAAAACACCTTATTTGGTCTATAAAACATGTAAAGGTGGATCTTTGGTCAAAAATGTGCATAGAATTTTTTTATACAGACCATTTTTAAGCCACTTTCTGACCGTATCGTCAAGATGCTTTTGTTTTTTCCACTGCACCTTCTCTTCGTCATTTTTAAGCACCTCCATAGCGAGTCTACTGACCCATATAAGTTAGAAGTACTACTACTTTGTATTAGAAGTGGCAACAGCAGAGGATGCATGTGCATGTACGAGCCAGTCTGCCCCTCAACAGGAGGATGAGGAAAATAATATTGACTTCAACGTCGGACTACAACGGCACACACGTGCAAGGTTTTATGGGTACGGTTTTACCATATATGGTCGTCGCATTTGGGAAAAACGTCACCAATTGGGCAAATTTGGCTGGTTTGGAGAGAATATGAAGGAAGGCAAGATTGTTTTATAAATATCTCCACCATTGCACCAATTTTCGGGACTTATGCAGATCCCAAATACACCAAAACTGGTACCAATTGGTAGGAAACAATGGTTTTTGCATACCAGGTCCCCTTTAAGACGGCTTGACGTGACTTTGGTTACACATTCAGAGACATTTATCAAGTCAAGGGATTAGACACACCAAAACTCACATCAATGTCTCCAAAACAATAGATAGTAGCCGGGCGGACCTGAAGGCGGAAGAGGCAGCGGTATATGTGTGCAGATAGTCTGGCACATATGATAAAATATATGTAAAAATTCTAATATATATCATGACTTGGTCCTGGGTGTGTGCTTTTCCAGGATGCAACGGAAAGTTGGCTCGTGCGAGACGGGAATGAAGGTACATGATTTATTATCATCAAAAAAAGGAATAAATGAAAGTGCGCACAGTGGCGGAGAATAAACTATGAAACCAAAAGACTATAGCAAAAAAGTACAAACAAAAAACACGCACAATGGCGGAGAACAAACTATGAAACCAAAAAGACTATAAATATGGAACAAAAACTTACTTGGCTTGGACAAAAATAGTTGCTTGAGGAATTGACATGGAAAGAAGTATCAGGCATGAACAGAGCATAAATGTGTTGAGGTCGTCAGGACGAACAACAGAAAATGAATGAACTTAAATACTATGGACATGATTAGTGAAAGCAGGTGCGTGACTCAAAACGTGAAACAGGTGCGTGACGTGACAGGTGAAAACTAATGGTTGCTATGGTGACAAACAAGAGTGCACAATGAGTCCAAACGTGGAACAGGTGAAACTAATGGGTAATCATGCAAACAAGACAAGGGAGTGAAAAGCCAGAAACTAAACAAAACATGACTTAAAACAAAACATGATTACACAGACATGACAATATACATAATATATCTAATATATATGTATATATTTTATGTATAATATGTATAGATAATATACATATTATACATATTATATTAATAAGTTAATAAAACATAAAATTGAGAGAATAATAGTATAATAATAATAATAATAATAATAATAATAATAGTATAGAAATGGCAACAGCGGAAGATGCATGTGCATGTACAAGCCAGTCTGCCCCTCAACAGGAGGATAGAGAAAAATAATATTGACTTCAACGTTGGACTACAACGGCAGACTCGCGCAAAATTGTATGGGTACGGTTTTACCATATATGGTCGTCACTATTGGGAAAAACGCCACCAATTGGGCAAATTTGACTGGTTTGCAGGGAATATGAAGGAAGGCAAGATTGTTTTATAAATATCTCCACCATTGCACCAATTTTCGGGACTTATGCAGATCCCAAATACACCAAAACCGGTACCAATTGGTAGGAAACGTTGGTTTTTGCATACCAGGTCCCCTTTAAGACGGTTTGACGTGACTTTGGTTACACATTCAGAGACATTTATCAAGTCAAGGGATTAGACACACCAAAACACACATCAATGTCTCCAAAACAATAGATAGTAGCCGGGCGGACCTGAAGGCGGAAGAGGCAGCGGTATATGTGTGCAGATAGTCTGGCACATATGATAAAATATATGTAAAAATTCTAATATACATAATATATCTAGTATATATTTTATGTATAATATGTATATATAATATACATATTATACATATTATATTAATAAGTTAATAAAACTTAAAATTGAGAGAATAATAGTATAATATAATAATAATAATAGTATAGAAATGGTAACAGTGGAAGATGCATGTGCATGTACAAGCCAGTCTGCCCCTCAACAGGAGGATAGAGAAAAATAATATTGACTTCAACGTTGGACTTCAACATCGGTCTCGCGCAAAATTTTATGGGTACGGTTTTACCAAATATGGTCGTCGCAATTGGGAAAAACGTCACCAATTGGGCAAATTTGGCTGGTTTGGAGAGAATATGAAGGAAGGCAAGATTGTTTTATAAATATCTCCACCATTGCACCAATTTTCGGGACTTATGCAGATCCCAAATACACCAAAACCGGTACCAATGGGTAGGAAACGTTGCTTTTGCATACCAGGTCCCCTTTAAGACGGCTTGACGTGACTTTGGTTACACATTCAGGATTAGACACACCAAAATGTCTCCAAAACAATAAAATAATAAACCTCCTCCTCCCAGGTGGACGTGGGCGACCGCATCATGAAACTGAACACGGAGGTGCGCGACGTGAAGGTGACCAACAGGAAGGGCTTCTACTTGGCCTTCCAGGACGTGGGCGCTTGCATCGCCTTGGTGTCCGTTCGGGTCTTCTACAAAACCTGCCCGCTGACCGTCCGTAACCTGGCCACCTTCCCGGACACGGTGACGGGGGCCGACACCTCGTCCCTGGTGGAGGTCAGGGGGTCCTGCGTGGACCAATCGGAGGAGAGGGAGGAGCCTAAGATGTACTGCGGCGCCGACGGAGAGTGGCTGGTTCCCATCGGGGGATGCTCTTGTCAGCCGGGATACGAAGTCAAGACCAGCGCGTGTAAAGGTAAGCGGCTTGTTTTTTGTTGCTGTGATTACTGGTCTGAGTCATGGAGGCGAAAAAGGCGCATTAATTCAGCTCATCTGTTCACACTTAGCGTCGTAAAGTGTCAGGTCTGCTTAAAGATATTCACTAAAGGCAGTCATGGTTCCTAGAAAACATATTTGACTAAATATGTCAAACTGCAAACAGACAGCTTGGCACTCTGACAATGAACACAATATGTTGACAACAACACACAAGGACGGTATTAACACACATTTGTACGAGGGTTGTACAGTACTAGTGTAGTACCATGGTGCTAAGGAATCACTATACTCTGTTTGAAAAGTACCACTTCCCCATTTTCTTTGTTATTTTTTTTACGGGCATGTCATTGCTGGTTTTGCGAGCAGAGGAGCATGTTCGGCAGAGCACGCGCACAGAGTACTTACAGCAGTGGTTCTCAAACTTTTTTTGTCATCCCCCACTTTGGACAAGGGGGAGTTTTCAAGCCCCACCTGCCCCCATCGCCCCAACAGAGCGCTAATGCCAAGCTTTAACATTTTCAAATTTATTGAACATCAAGTTGTATACATTCAAACTCAATAACATAAAACAACATCAAGTTCAATAATAAATAAAATAACTGTGCAGTTGTGGTATAACTTGCATCAAGTTCAATAATAAATAAGATAACTTCTATCAAGTTCAATAATAAATAAAACAAAAGTGTTATAACTTGCATCAAGTTCAATAATAAATCAAAACAAGTGTTATAACTTGCATCAAGTTCAATAATAAATCAAAAAAAGTGTTATAACTTGCATCACGTTCAATAATAAATCAAAAAAAGTGTTATAACTTGCATCAAGTTCAATAATAAATCAAATAACTTGCATCAAGTTCAATAATAAATCAAAAAAAGTGTTATAACTTGCATCACATTCAATAATAAATCAAAAAAAGTGTTATAACTTGCATCAAGTTCAATAATAAATCAAATAACTTGCAACAAGTTCAATAATAAATCAAAAAAGGTGTTATAACTTGCATCAAGTTCAATAATAAATCAAAAAAAGTGTTATAACTTGCATCAAGTTCAATAATAAATCAAAAAAAGTGTTATAACTTGCATCAAGTTCAATAATAAATCAAAAAAAGTGTTATAACTTGCATCAAGTTCAATAATAAATCAAATAACTTGCATCAAGTTCAATAATAAATAAAATAAAAGTGCCACTTTGCAATCTTTGCAAAAAAAAAAAAGGAGGAGCTATGCATTTGGCAAGACAGGGCAAGTGACAGCACTTTCCCCCAGGAGAGCCACCTTGCTTCACTGTGAAACAGCACGGCTGTATGATCAGCTCCCATTTCCTCACACAGTGCAGAGAACAGTCGCGCTTTCAGTGGTCGTGTTTTGATCAAATTTACCGCGCTCACAACATCTGTTAAGACCTCATTGAGTTCGGGGCTGAGCTGTTTCCCGGTGAATGACACAGTGTGTGCCCGTCAGATTTTTGTTTCTCTGCAGGCGCTGGCTCTGGCTCGACGACCTTTGAGGTGCGAGTCACAAATGTATATATTTGTGTAATTGTGATCCACACATTAGCCTGCTACCCATCCGCGCGAAAGTTTGTTCCGCTTAGCCCCGCCCCCATTAGTTACTGTTGCTATGTCTGTCAAACTTTCGCTCCTACCGAGAAATTTAAAGCCTACAGTAAAAATAAGTACCGGTAATTTCCATTTATTTATATAGCGGATTTCACAGACAGAATCACAAAGTGATTTACAGTGTGTATAGAAAATGAAAGCATAGTAAAAAAAAGAAATCTAAGAATATAATAATAAAAAAAAATTTTTAAAGTGAAATTTCCTCCCGTTCCTCGCGCCCCACCTGTCATGTCTCTATTCCCCACCAGTGGGGCACGCCCCACACTTTGAGAAACGCTGACTTACAGGCAGAGATAGATAAGATAAGATAAGATATGGAGCTGTGGCCGCAAGGTAGTTGGTGCCTGTCGTGGCGGTAATCCTAGAACCCGTTGGTGGACACCGGCGGTGAGGGATGCCGTCAAGCTGAAGAAGGAGTCTTATCGGGTTCTTTTGTCTCATGGGACTCCTGAGGCAGCGGACAGGTACCGACAGGCCAAGCGGTGTGCGGCTTCAGCGGTCGCGGAGGCAAAAACTCGGACATGGGAGGAGTTCGGGGAAGCCATGGAAAACGACTTCCGGACGGCTTCGAAGCGATTCTGGACCACCATCCGCCGCCTCAGGAAGGGGAAGCAGTGCACTATCAACACCGTGTATGGCAGGCCCGGCCCTAACCAATCTGGCGCCCTAGGCAAGATTTTGCCCCCACATCGGCAGTGAAGTGTATATACTCACAAGAACCCGAATAGCTTTGTCTTTGACCTTTTTTTTTTACTTACAACTATACCTAATATATAAAGGGGTGGAAAAGTGACTATTACCTGCAGGGCAAACATTAGCTAACCAGAAGGCAATAACAATGTAAACAAAAAACACCTGCTTAAAAGATCTAATACAAATGTCCCTGAGGAATGTAAGGTGGGAGTACTGTAATTACCTAACGTTACATTATTATTTTCCATAACAATTTAGCCCCCTCCACAATATTAACCCGACGTTAAAACAGAACTAGCTATTTATTGATTAGCAATTGCCGACTCATGTAACATTAGCTTAATGCTAAAAAGCCAGGTTACTATCACATTCTGTAACAGACAAATAATTTCATGTAAGCTAACGTTACCTACCTGCTACCTCTGTCTTTTCTCGTTTCTCCTCCTCTTCTTTTCTCTTTTTTCTTCCCTGGGCACCTGACAGTTTTGGCCGTTTTGACATCTTGTGTTGTTTTTTTGATGTGGTGACGTCCAAAAAGAGTCATGATACAGGAAGGGAGGGGAGGAGGGGGGGGGGGGGGGGGGGCGTAATGTTGTAACAAATAATATTTCTATTAAATAGGCTTTACTTTGCATTTTAATTAGCGTGAGATTATTTTTTTGTATTTAGAAATAATAGTACCAACTTTTTTTTTTCTTTTTTTTTTCTCCAACATTTGTGGCACTGGCATGGCGCCCCCTGATGGACGGCGCCCTTAGCATTTGCCTATACGGCCTATGCCACGGGCCGGCCCTGGTGTATGGCGAGGATGGTGTTCTGCTGACCTCGACTGCGGAAGTTGTGGATCGGTGGAGGGAATACTTCGAAGACCTCCTCAATCCCACCAACACGTCTTCCTATAAGGAAGCAGTGCCTGGGGAGTCTGTGGTGGGCTCTCCTATTTCTGGGGCTGAGGTTGCTGAGGTAGTTAAAAAGCTCCTCGGTGGCAAGGCCCCGGGGGTGGATGAGATCCGCCCGGAGTTCCTTAAGGCTCTGGATGCTGTGGGGCTGTCTTGGTTGACAAGACTCTGCAGCATCGCGTGGACATCAGGGGCGGTACCTCTGGATTGGCAGACCGGGGTGGTGGTTCCTCTCTTTAAGAAGGGGAACCGGAGGGTGTGTTCTAACTATCGTGGGATCACACTCCTCAGCCTTCCCGGTAAGGTCTATTCAGGTGTACTGGAGAGGAGGCTACGCCGGATAGTCGAACCTCGGATTCAGGAGGAACAATGTGGTTTTCGTCCTGGTCGTGGAACTGTGGACCAGCTCTATACTCTCGGCAGGGTCCTTGAGGGTGCATGGGAGTTTGCCCAACCAGTCTACATGTGCTTTGTGGACTTGGAGAAGGCATTCGACTGTGTCCCTCGGGAAGTCCTGTGGGGAGTGCTCAGAAAGTATGGGGTTTCGGACTGTCTGATTGTGGCAGTCCGCTCTCTGTATGATCAGTGTCAGAGCTTGGTCCGCATTGCCGGCAGTAAGTCGGACACGTTTCCAGTGAGGGTTGGACTCCGCCAAGGCTGCCCTTTGTCACCCATTCTGTTCATAACTTTTATGGACAGAATTTCTAGGCACAGTCAACGCGTTGAGGGGATCCGGTTTGGTGGCTGCAGGATTAGGTCTCTGCTTTTTGCAGATGATGTGGTCCTGATGGCTTCATCTGGCCAGGATTTTCAGCTCTCACTGGATCGGTTCGCAGCCGAGTGTGAAGCGACTGGGATGAGAATCAGCACCTCCAAGTCCGAGTCCATGGTTCTCGCCCGGAAAAGGGTGGAGTGCCATCTCCGGGTTGGGGAGGAGATCTTGCCCCAAGTGGAGGAGTTCAAGTACCTCGGAGTCTTGTTCACGAGTGAGGGAAGAGTGGATCGTGAAATCGACAGGCGGATCGGTGCGGCGTCTTCAGTAATGCGGACGCTGTATCGATCCGTTGTGGTGAAGAAGGAGCTGAGCCGGAAGGCAAAGCTCTCAATTTACCGGTCGATCTACGTTCCCATCCTCACCTATGGTCATGAGCTTTGGGTTATGACCGAAAGGACAAGATCACGGGTACAAGCGGCCGAAATGAGTTTCCTCCGCCGGGTGGCGGGTCTCTCCCTTAGAGATAGGGTGAGAAGCTCTGCCATCAAAGTAAAAGTTCAAAGCTCAAAGTAAAGCCGCTGCTCCTCCACATGGAGAGGAGCCAGATGAGGTGGTTCGGGCATCTGATCAGGATGCCACCCGAGCGCCTCCCTAGGGAGGTGTTTAGGGCACGTCCGACCGGTAGGAGGCCACGGGGAAGACCCAGGACACGTTGGTTAGACTATGTCTCCCGGCTGGCCTGGGAACGCCTCGGGATCCCCCGGGAGGAGCTGGACGAAGTGGCTGGGGAGAGGGAAGTCTGGGCTTCCCTGCTTAGGCTGCTGCCCCCGCGACCCGACCTCGGATAAGCGGAAGAAGATGGATGGATGGATGGAAGTAAAGATAAAGGTGAAGTTATGACACTGAAACACCCTCAGGAAGAGCTGCTTTAAGACATGGCTAGCTAGCTAGCGGCTAACGTCCATCCTTAGCTACTTCTAAATCACTAATCCTGGCCTCCATGGCAACAAAGTAAGGTTCAGCAAGCTAGCACTCCTGAATGTAAACAAACGCCAAGGGTGGATCGACACCTGACATCCACTGTAATGATATCAAGTACAAGAGCGTGTCTAGTCGATACTACTATGAAACACTCTCAGAGCGTGAGAAACTAAATTCTCCGGTCGGACGAGACAAAGATGGAAGTCTTTTTGGGGTGAATGTTTGGAGGAAATTATGCACCGCTCATCACCAGGCCAATACCATCCCTACAGTGAAGCATGGTGGTGGCAGCATCATGGTGTGGGGATGGTTTTCAGCGGAAATAACTGGTAGACTAGTCAGGATCGAGGGAAAGGTGAATGCAGCAATGTACAGAGACATCCTGGATGAGAATCAAATCTTTTTTCCTTTTTAAAAAATGTATACCGTATTATGTTTATAAAGTCAATAAATATGTCCCTGGACACATGAGGACTTTGAATATGACCAATGTATGATCCTGTAACTACTTGGTATCACATCCATACCTAAATGTGTGGTATCATCCAGAACTAATGTCAAGTATCAAAGAAGAGAAGAATAAGTGATTATTACATTTTAACAGAAGTGTAGATAGAACATGTTAAAACAGAAAACAGGGCGACACCTACCCTTTACATCAGTATTTTTTAACCATATTATCATTGGTTTATTAGGTATTATATTTTATTGTATGATCCTGCAACTACTTGGTATAGGATCGATACTTAAATGTGTGAAGTCATTCAAAACTAATGTAAGTATCAAAGAAGAGAAGAATAAGAAAATAATAGGTGTATAAATGACACAATATGTTACTGCAGACTAATTAGGAGTCTTTGTTTGTTTACTTACTACTAAAAGACAAGTTGACTATTTTATTTAAGGACTAAATGACAATAATAAACATATGTTTCATGTACACTAACATTTGTTGTTACAATTAAAGACAATAATAAAAATGTTTCTGGGTTCCTTTATTTAGAAAAGTATCAAAATACATTTTGGTACCGGTACCAACATATTGGTATCAGGACAACCATATATAGACATATATTTTCTATTTATTTACGTATTTGTAATATTTACGACACAAACATAGCAACACACTGTCCTCATCCCCAACAAGATGTTTTCAAATGAATGATTTTATTGAGGTTAGGCTCTTTTTATGTGGTTTCCACGGCGTAGCATCGTATTCCGGGCACAAACAAAGGACCGAGTCCTATCTGAAAATGATAAATTATTCATATAATTCAAATTGATTGTGAAGCGTTTTCGTGCTTGAAAGAAATGGGCTATTAAAACATCTGTTCTCTAGCCGTTTGTTTCTATTTACTGCACCGACACTTGTTTCCATGCCCTGCAAGGGAATTACAGTGTTTCCCTAAATTAGCATCTGAAGAGGACAGGTTTTTCAGTAAAATGTGGTAAGTCAGGCGCTGTGAGCCCTTCCTCAGAGAACACTCCCCAATTAAATTATTACTATTGTCAAAATGACTTTAAAAGTCTTATATAAGTGTTATAATGAAGGCAACACATGATGTAAGTGTCTATATTAGCCTACTATCAAAATGACTTTAAAAGTCTTATATAAGTGTTATAATGAAGACAACACATGATGTAAGTGTCTATATTAGCCTACTATCAAAATGACTATGTGTCGCAGGCTGACACAAATTTTTGTTAACAGAAATGTTGAAATGTAATATTTATTCTACACATTTTTACAACAATGGAAAACATTAGTAAAACTTCTCGGGGTGAGATAACTCCTGGAAATGAGTGACTTAGAATGACCAAAGGTATAGATGTGTGTGTCCAAGTTAAAGTTCAGTTCTAATGGATTTATGACAATCTTTGCAAACATACCTAAAACACTAAAACATACATTTCTAATATAAAGTAGTGTAAAGTTATTACTTATATCTGTCAGTAGTCTTGCTATGGAAGTGCTAAAACATACCCGAAACATACCTAAAACATACCTAAAACATACCTAAAACATGCCTAAAACACTAAAACCTACATTTCTAATATAAAGTAGTGTAAAGTTCTTACTTATATCCGTCAGTAAACTCGCCATGAAAGCACTAAAACATACCTAAAACACTAAAACATAAATTTTTAATTAAAGTAGTGCAAAGTTCTTACTTATATCTGTCAGTAAACTCACCATGAAAGCACTAAAACATACCTAAAACATACCTAAAATATGCCTAAAACACTAAAACATACATTTATAATATAAAGTAGTGTAAAGTTCTTACTTATATCTGTCAGTAGTCTTGCTATGGAAGTGCTAAAACATACCTAAAACATACCTAAAACATGCCTAAAACACTAAATCATACATTTCTAATATAAAATAGTGTAAAGTTCTTACTTATATATGTCAGTAGTCTTGCTATGGAAGTGCTAAAACATACCTAAAACATACCTAAAACATACCTAAAACATGCCTAAAACACTAAAACATACATTTCTAATATAAAGTAGTGTAAAGTGCTTACTTATATACGTCAGAAGTCTCGCTATGGAAGTGCTAAACATACCTAAAACCTAAAACATACCTAAAACATGCCTAAAACACTAAAACATACATTTCTAATATAAAATAGTGTAAAGTTCTTACTTATATCTGTCAGTAAACTCGGCATGAAAGTGCTAAAACATACCTAAAACATACCTAAAACATACTTAAAACATACCTAAAACATGCCTAAAACACTAAAACATACATTTCTAATATAAAGTAGTGTAAAGTTCTTACTTTTCTGTCTGTAAACTCGCCATGAAAGCACTAAAACATACCTAAAACATACCTAAAACACTAAAACATACATTTCTAATATAAAGTAGTGTAAAGTTCTTACTTATATCTGTCAGCAGTCTTGCTATGGAAGTGCTAAAACATACCTGAAACATACCTAAAACATGCCTAAAACACTAAAACAAACATTTCTAATATAAAGTAGTGTAAAGTTCTTACTTATATCTGTCAGTAAACTCGCCATGAAAGCACTAAAACATACCTAAAACATACCTAAAACATGCCTAAAACACTAAAACATACATTTCTAATATAAAGTAGTGTAAAGTTCTTACTTATATCTGTCAGTAAACTCGCCATGAAAGCACTAAAAACATACCTAAAACATACCTAAAACACTAAAACATACATTTCTAATATAAATATAAGAAGTACTTATATCTGTCAGTAGTCTTGCTATGGAAGTGCTAAAACATACCTAAAACATACCTAAAACACTAAAACATACATTTCTAATATAAACTCGCCATGAAAGCACTAAAACATACCTAAAACATACCTAAAACACTAAAACATACATTTCTAATATAAAGTAGTGTAAAGTTCATACTTATATCTGTCAGTAAACTCGCCATGAAAGCACTAAAACATACCTAAAACATACCTAAAACATACCTACAACATATCTAAAACATATCTAAAACATATCTAAAACATACCTAAAACATGCCTAAAACACTAAAACATACATTTCTAATATAAAGTAGTGTAAAGTTCATACTTATATCTGTCAGTAAACTCGCCATGAAAGCACTAAAACATACCTAAAACATACCTAAAACATACCTACAACATATCTAAAACATATCTAAAACATATCTAAAACATACCTAAAACATGCCTAAAACACTAAAACATAAATTTCTAATATAAAGTAGTGTCAAGTTCTTACTTATATATGTCAGAAGTCTCACTATGGAAGTGCTAAACATACCTAAAACATACCTAAAACCCTCAAACATACATTTCTAATATAAAGTAGTGTAAAGTTCTTACTTATATCTGTCAGTAAACTCGCCATGAAAGCACTAAAACATACCTAAAACATACCTAAAATATGCCTAAAACACTAAAACATACATTTCTAATATAAAGTAGTGTAAAGTTCTTACTTATATCTGTCAGTAGTCTTGCTATGGAAGTGCAAAAACATACCTAAAACATATCTAAAACATACCTAAAACATGCCTAAAACACTAAAACATAAATTTCTAATATAAAGTAGTGTAAAGTTATTACATATATCTGTCAGTAAACTCGCCATGAAAGCACTAAAACATACCTAAAACATACCTAAAACATGCCTAAAACACTAAAACATACATTTCCAATATAAAATAGTGTAAAGTTCTTACTTATATATGTCAGAAGTCTCGCTATGGAAGTGCTAAACATACCTAAAACATACCTAAAACATACCTAAAACACTAAAACATACATTTCTAATATAAACTCGCCATGAAAGCACTAAAACATACCTAAAACATACCTAAAACACTAAAACATATGTTTCTAATATAAAGTAGTGTAAAGTTCTTACTTATATCTGTCAGTAGTCTTGCTATGGTAGTGCTAAAACATATTTAAAACATACCTAAAACATATCTAAAACATATCTAAAACATACTTAAAACATGCCTAAAACACTAAAACATACATTTCTAATATAAAGTAGTGTAACGTTCTTACTTATATATGTCAGAAGTCTTGCTATGGAAGTGCTAAACATACCTAAAACATACCTAAAACATACCTAAAACACTAAAACATACATTTCTAATATAAAGTAGTGTAAAGTTATTACTTAGATCTGTCAGAAGTCTCGCTATGGAAGTGCTAAACATACCTAAAACATACCTAAAACATACCTAAAACACTAAAACATACATTTCTAATATAAACTCGCCATGAAAGCACTAAAACATACCTAAAACATACCTAAAACACTAAAACATATGTTTCTAATATAAAGTAGTGTAAAGTTCTTACTTATATCTGTCAGTAGTCTTGCTATGGTAGTGCTAAAACATATTTAAAACATACCTAAAACATATCTAAAACATATCTAAAACATACTTAAAACATGCCTAAAACACTAAAACATACATTTCTAATATAAAGTAGTGTAAAGTTATTACTTAGATCTGTCAGAAGTCTCGCTATGGAAGTGCTAAACATACCTAAAACATACCTAAAACATACCTAAAACACTAAAACATACATTTCTAATATAAAGTAGTGTAAAGTTATTACTTAGATCTGTCAGAAGTCTCGCTATGGAAGTGCTAAACATACCTAAAACATACCTAAAACATACCTAAAACATTAAAACATACATTTCTAATATAAAGTAGTGTAAAGTTATTACTTATATCTGTCAGTAAACTTGCCATGAAAGCACTAAAACATACCGGTGTAGTGAGTTTATATTATTCACCCGAGGAACTTTAGTTAGTTGTTTTTTCACGGGACACATTCCGGGCGTTGTTGTTGCACTAGAGAGCCACGGATGAGGAGACGCTGCTCCGTTACTGATTGAAGTAAAGTCTGAATGTCATTAAAAACAAGTCAGCGCCATCTTTTGACACTTCTTCCACTCCCGTCCTTTGCACACTACACCGCTACGACGGAGAAGACGCTGTCGAAGTGGAGGCACGTAAATAAGACCCGCCCACAAAACGAAGAGACTAAACATCATCTATGCAACATTTTGAGCAACCATTACATGTTATGTAGACCACAAGGAAGTATTTTACTTTTAGAAAATAATCATAAAATATGACTCCTTTAATGCGCCTTATAATCCGGTGCGCCTTATATATGAAAAAAGGTTGAAAATAGAGCATTCTTTGGCAGTGGGCCCTATGGTCCGGAAAACCCAGTCATCTGATGAAAAGAATGAAACACTTGCCAGTATTTCAGTCAAGTTGGAGTGTTGAGAAAGAGGACTTCTCTCCAAGCTGACGTCCTTGCACACTCGGACTTGTGTGAGGTCTCATTGTGTCTGGCCATCTGGACCAGAAACTGTCACTTACAAGCGCGGTCCGAACTTTACAGTAGCAAATATGCAAGCTGTTCACGCTTCTTCAGCAACATACATGAGGCGGGGATGACGTGGAAGGAGTCGGCGTGGCGGCGAAGGCGACTAAGATGTGCGTGTGTGTGACATAAACGTCTTCTGTGGGGAAATGTACAGTCCTGGTCAAAAGTATACGTACAGCAATGTTAATATTTGCTTACATGTCCCTTGGCAAGTTTACCTGCAATAAGGCGCTTTTGGTAGCCATCCACAAGCTTCTGTTTGACCACTTGACCACTAAATTGCTGCAGTTCAGCTAAATGTGTTGCAATAAGACTATCAGGTTCAAACACTGATGGCATTTATTAAACAGACAAGAAGCAAGGAATGAAACAGAGACATAATTCAATGTAGCTCATTGAGGAGAAACGTCTGGGCTGTACTCTTTGTACAGTCTTCCACCACGCTCTGACAAGAGAGTTCTACGCATTCTCTTTTATTTGGACTTTCCCTGATTACATGGCAACAGCTGTTTTTAAGGGGAGAGGGGTCGTAAACAGCCGTCGCCCTTGTTTCACAAAACAGTTCAAAGAAAAGATGCCTGGAGCTTGCGTCAGGTCCTGCTTCCTCTCCGCTTTGTAGATCTCGGGTCAAGGCAAGATCTTCCTGTGGATTACAATAGATCAAAGAAACCGACACCTTCATGTCGCTTCCCATCCTACACAGTGGAGTTTTACAAGCCTTTTGCTTGGTAAGATCAAAGGCAGCTTTTGTCCTCTCGCCAGGAACTCGTGGCAACACAAAGTTTTGTAATAACTTATAATATTATATTAATTATTCTGACAAAGGTGCTTTTGGTAGCCATCCACAAGCTTCTGCTTGAATGTTTGACCACTCCTCTTGACAAAATTGCTGCAGTTCAGCTACATTTAAAATTTTCTGACATGGACTTGTTTCTTCAGCATTGTCCACACGTTTAAAGTCAGGACTTTGGGAAGGCCATTCTAAAACCTTCATTCTAGTCTGATTTACCCATTCCTTTACCACTTTTGAGGTGTGTTTGGGGGTCATTGTCCTGTTGGAACACCCAACTGCGCCCAAGACCCAACCTCCGGGCTGATGATTTTAGCTTGTCCTGAACAATTTGGAGCTAATCCTCCTTTTTCATTGTCCCATTTAAAGCAGCAGTTCCATTGGCAGCAAAACAGGCCCAGAGCATAATACTACCACCACCATGCTTGACGGTAGGGATGGTGTTCCTGGGATTAAAGGCCTCACCTTTTCTACTCCAAACATATTGCTGGGTATTGTGGCCAAACAGCTCCATTTTTGTTTCATCTGACATCACATGGACAAAGATAATACCTTCTGGAGGAAAGTTCTGTGGTCAGATGAAACAAAAATTGACCACAATACCCAGCAACATGTTTGGAGGAGAAAAAGGAACATCATGCCTACCGTCAAGTGTGGTCGTGGTTGTATTATGCTCTGGGACTGTTTTGCTGCCAATGGAACTGCTGCTTTAAATGGGACAATGAAAAAGGAGGATTAGCTCCATAGTGTTCAGGACAAGCTAAAATCATCAACAACCACACAGGTCACACTGACGGTGGCGGTATAAAAAAAAAAAAAACTTTAACACTCTTACTAATAATGCGCCACACTGTGAACCCACACCAAACAAGAATGACAAAACAAATTTCGGGAGAACATCTGCACCGTAACACAACATAAACACAACAGGACAAATACCCAGAATCCCATGCAGCCCTAACTGTTATGATCCGCTGCCCGGATCATATTTCTGTTTGGGTTTTCTGTTAGTCTTGGACTGATTTTGTTCCTGTCTGTGCACCTTTGAGTTGGTTACCATAGTTACATATTAATTCCACCTGCCGCTTGTGTTTCTGACGCGCACCTGTTGTAATCACAGACACTATTTAAGCCCACCTTTGTTCATCACTCGTTCTGCTTTCTTTGTTTTTGCATCACGCGAC
Organism: Nerophis lumbriciformis; assembly: GCF_033978685.3. Taxonomy (NCBI): domain Eukaryota; kingdom Metazoa; phylum Chordata; class Actinopteri; order Syngnathiformes; family Syngnathidae; genus Nerophis; species Nerophis lumbriciformis. Next base: position 43,576,550 of record NC_084566.2, on the reverse strand, counting down.
TGCCACGTAAGTTCGTTCTTGTTTCCTAGACTCAGCTAAGTTCCATAGTTTGTGCTAAGTGTTAGCCTTAGCTTCCGGTGCGCTCGGCACCTTTCTCAGTCGGTTTGTTTTCTGTTTTGTACCAGTTTTGTGTTGTTTTATTATTAAATCAAGTCATTACCTGCAAGTCCTGTCCGGATTCGTCCCTTGCATCTTGGGAGAACAAAACCCCGCATCACCATGCGCACCCCACGTGACACTAACTTTTCCGGGATACATTATACCAAACCCCGCCCACCTCAACTGCCGCACAGAGGGGGTGGGGGGTTGATGTGTGAGGGAGCAGGGTTGGGGTGGGGGGCGGGGTTTGGTGGTAGCAGGGGTGTATAATGTAGCCCGGAAGAGTCAGGGCTGCATGGGATTCTGGGTATTTGTCCTGTTGTGTTTATGTTGTGTTAAGGTGCAGATGTTCTCCCGAAATGTGTTTGTCATTCTTGTTTGGTTTTGGTTCAAAGTGTGGCGCATTATTAGCAAGAGTGTTAAAGTTGTTTTATATGACCCACGTCAGTGTAACCTGTGTGGCTGTTGACCAAGTATGCGTTGCTGTCACGTACGTGTGCAAGCAGAAGATGTGTATTGTATAACAAGTGTTGGGCTGGCACGCTGTTAATACAGATTGTAGAGGGCGCCAAATGTTGTACCATCATGGCACGCCCTTATTATAGCCCTTATTATAGCCGTAAGGGTGAAAATTGGTGAATGTTGATCCCGGGAGTTTTCTGCGAGAGGTACTAATACCCGGAAGTCTCACGGGAAAATTGGGGGGTTCAGCAAGTGAGCTGCTGAGCCGCATCAGAGTGATCAAAGAGCCGCATGCGGCTCCGGAGCCGCGGGTTGCCGACCCCTGGGCTAGAATGAAGGTTTTAGAACGGCCTTCCCAAAGTCCTGACTTAAAGGTGTGGACAATGCTGAAGAAACAAGTCCAACTCATTTAGCTGAACTGCAGCAATTTAGTGGTCAAGTGTTCAAGCGGAAGCTTGTGGATGGCTACCAAAAGCGCCTTATTGCAGGTCAACTTGCCAAGGGACATGTAAGCAAATATTAACATTGCTGTATGTATACTTTTCACCCAGCACATTTTCAGTAGAGCCATAATAAATTCATAAAAGAAGCAAACTTCATGAATGTTTTTTGTGAGCAACAAGTACAGGTAAAAGCCAGTAAATTAGAATATTTTGAAAAACTTGATTTATTTCAGTAATTGCATTCAAAAGGTGTAACTTGTACATTATATTTATTCATTGCACACAGACTGATGCATTCAAATGTTTATTTCATTTAATTTTGATGATTTGAAGTGGCAACAAATGAAAATCCAAAATTCCGTGTGTCACAAAATTAGAATATTACTTAAGGCTAATACAAAAAAGGGATTTTTAGAAATGTTGGCCAACTGAAAAGTATGAAAATGAAAATTATGAGCATGTATAATACTCAATACTTGGTTGGAGCTCCTTTTGCCTCAATTACTGCGTTAATGCGGCGTGGCATGGAGTCCATGAGTTTCTGGCACTGCTCAGGTGTTATGAGAGCCCAGGTTGCTCTGATAGTGGCCTTCAACTCTTCTGCGTTTTTGGGTCTGGCATTCTGCATCTTCCTTTTCACAATACCCCACAGATTTTCTATGGGGCTAAGGTCAGGGGAGTTGGCGGGCCAATTTAGAAGAGAAATACCATGGTCCGTAAACCAGGCACGGGTAGATTTTGCGCTGTGTGCAGGCGCCAAGTCCTGTTGGAACTTGAAATCTCCATCTCCATAGAGCAGGTCAGCAGCAGGAAGCATGAAGTGCTCTAAAACTTGCTGGTTGACGGCTGCGTTGACCCTGGATCTCAGGAAACAGAGTGGACCGACACCAGCAGATGACATGGCACTCCAAACCATCACTGATGGTGGAAACTTTACACTAGACTTCAGGCAACGTGGATCCTGTGCCTCTCCTGTCTTCCTCCAGACTCTGGGACCTCGATTTCCAAAGGAAATGCAAAATTTGCATGGTTGGGTGATGGTTTGGGGTGCCATGTCATCTGCTGGTGTCGGTCCACTCTGTTTCCTGAGATCCAGGGTCAACGCAGCCGTCTACCAGCAAGTTTTAGAGCACTTCATGCTTCCTGCTGCTGACCTGCTCTATGGAGATGGAGATTTCAAGTTCCAACAGGACTTGGCGCCTGCACACAGCGCAAAATCTACCCGTGCCTGGTTTACGGACCATGGTATTTCTGTTCTAAATTGGCCCGCCAACTCCCCTGACCTTAGCCCCATAGAAAATCTGTGGGGTATTGTGAAAAGGAAGATGCAGAATGCCAGACCCAAAAACGCAGAAGAGTTGAAGGCCACTATCAGAGCAACCTGGGCTCTCATAACACCTGAGCAGTGCCAGAAACTCATCGACTCCATGCCACGCCGCATTAACGCAGTAATTGAGGCAAAAGGAGCTCCAACCAAGTATTGAGTATTGTACATGCTCATATTTTTCATTTTCATACTTTTCAGTTGGCCAACATTTCTAAAAATCCCTTTTTTGTATTAGCCTTAAGTAATATTCTAATTTTGTGACGCACGGAATTTTGGATTTTCATTTGTTGCCACTTCAAATCATCAAAATTAAATGAAATAAACATTTGAATGCATCAGTCTGTGTGCAATGAATAAATATAATGTACAAGTTACACCTTTTGAATGCAATTACTGAAATAAATCAAGTTTTTCAAAATATTCTAATTTACTGGCTTTTACCTGTATGTGCTCCAATCACAAACAAGTGAAGACTGCCATGACAGGATGTTCTTTACAAGTGTACGTAGACTTTTGAGCGTGACTATATACAACATGGTGTCCCTCCCCTGGTCACTGGCAGGCAGATGGACGCACACCCACAGAAGTTTACGGGGCCTCCGTGTTATTTATGAAGCCTATCCCAGAAGGCTAATTGTATAACAAACACAGCCATCATTTCAAGTTCTAAAGAGGGGAGAAAACAAGGACATGAAGGAGAGTTGGCAATGCATAGAGAGGAAACTGCTTTCTTCCCCTCCCCTTCACAATAATGTGTGCGACAAACCTTCTTTAAGAGCTCAGAGGAGGGCGGAGGTCGGGAGGGTGGAGCCTGAGGTCTGAGAGATGTTTCTCCTCAACAAGATTTAGGGGGAGACCCTATGACTGTGTTGAACCTGGAGCAGATGTGAAGTGCCATCCATCCTCCCTTCCTGCCTCAGCTCACACATCCATCAAAGAGCGCGTGAATAGCGAGTGAAGCCTCCGACCCGGACGGCCGCCTTCTCCCATTTGAAGTCTGAAGAGAGGCGGAGAGGGAATGAAGGCGGAGGAGAGCCGAGGCCAGGTTCTCTCTTCCCACCCGTCAAGGTCAAAAGGGGTTTCTGGAACTTCTACACGCACTTTGTCAGAGTCAGAGAGACACCTGCTACTTGAAGTGTACTCTCAACTATATGTAATATGTACTATATACACACTGCAAGTAGATATATAATGTAGTAACAGACACCTTCATAACAACATGTAATATGTACAATATACACACTGCAAGTATATATATAATGTAGTAACAGACACCTTCATGACAATATGTAATATGTACAATATACACACTGCAAGTATATATATAATGTAGTAACAGACACCTCCATAACAATATGTAATATGTACAATATACACACTGCAAGTATATATATAATGTAGTAACAGACACCTTCATAACAATATGTAATATGTACAATATACACACTGCAAGTATATATATAATGTAGTAACAGACACCTCCATAACAATATGTAATATGTACAATATACACACTGCAAGTATATATATAATGTAGTAACAGACACCTTCATAATAATATGTAATATGTACAATATACACACTGCAAGTATATAGATAATGTAGTAACAGACACCTTCATAACAATATGTAATGTGTACAATATACACACTGCAAGTATATATATATATATTATATAAAAAAATATAATCTTATGAAGGTGTCTGTACTACATTATCTATAAATATATATATATATATATATATATATATATATATATATATATATATTTATAGATAATGTAGTACAGACACCTTCATAAGATTATGTAATATGTACAATATACACACTGCAAGTGTATATATATATATATATATATATATATATAATGTAGTAACAGACACTTTCATAACAATATGTAATATGTACAATATACACACTGCAAGTGTATATATATATAAATATACATATATATATATATATATATAATGTAGTAACCGACACCTTCATAACAATATGTAATATGTCCAATATACACACTGCAAGTATATATATAATGTAGTAACAGACACCTTCATAACATATGCAATATGTACAATATACACACTGCAAGTATATATACTATATATATATATATATATATATATATATATATATATATATGTAGTAACAGACACCTTTACAACAATATGTAATATGTACAATATACACACTGCAAGTATATATATAATGTAGTAACAGACACCTTCATAACAATATGTAATATGTACAATATACACACTGCAAGTGTGTATATATATATATATATATATATATATATATATATATATATATATATATATATATATATATAATGTAGTAACCGACACCTTCATAACAATATGTAATATGTCCAATATACACACTGCAAGTATATATATAATGTAGTAACAGACACCTTCATAACATATGTAATATGTACAATATACACACTGCAAGTATATATACTATATATATATATATATATATATATATATATATATATATATATATATATATATATATATGTAGTAACAGACACCTTTACAACAATATGTAATATGTACAATATACACACTGCAAGTATATATATAATGTAGTAACAGACACCTTCATAACAATATGTAATATGTACAATATACACACTGCAAGTATATATATAATGTAGTAACAGACACCTTCATAACATATGCAATATGTACAATATACACACTGCAAGTATATATACTATATATATATATATATATATATATATATATGTAGTAACAGACACCTTTACAACAATATGTAATATGTACAATATACACACTGCAAGTATATATATAATGTAGTAACAGACACCTTCATAACAATATGTAATATGTACAATATACACACTGCAAGTGTATATATATATAATGTAGTAACAGACACCTTCATAACAATATGTAATATATACAATATTTACCGGTATTTTGGTCATTTTGTGCACAGCCAGATCTAATTCTTTGGCACATTTATTTCTGTTTCCATAATGGTGCACTTCCGACTTCCTGTAACAAATGTGTTCCTACTCTTGGGATCAAACGAGAGTGTGTTTTCTAATCATGGCAGACTTGGTAACAAACAACAAAGACGACTATTTTTGGACAAATGAGTATTCACAACCTTATCTTTTTGAAGCTGAGTATACTGAGGATGAACTGCTGCTTATAGAAGCCAGCACGAAGAAGTAGGCTGAAACGTTGGAAGCCCAGAGAGTGTGACGTGGTCATGCTGCAAATATGGAACTTTTGAGCCAAGCTACGTCGAATTAATGGATTGTTTACCCAAAATCAACTGGAAACTTCCCCCGGCCAGCTTTGTACAAATAAAACATGAAATAATACTTTCACACTTCCAATAACAATGTTGCTACAATTTCGTCATTATACACATCACAGAACATAAATGAAGTATCAGTGATGGTGTTTGAATGCATTTTTAAAGTGATTTAAAGCTGTAAGCGTGTCTGCTTGTAAGTACTCAGTGCGTGTGCGCTGCCGAACATGCTCCTCTGCTCGTAAAACCAGCAATGTACAGTTTATTATTATACAGGTCACAGAACATAAATGAAGTATTAACGGTGTTTTAATGCTTTTTTAAAGTGATTTAAGGGTGTAGGTGCGTCTGCTTGTAAGTACTCAGTGCGCGTGTGCTGCCGAACATGCTCCTCTGCTCGTAAAACCAGCAATGTACAGTTTATTATACAGGTCACAGAACATAAATTAAGTATACTTGATGGTGTTGGAATGCATTTTTAAAGTGATTTAAGGGTGTAAGTGTGTCTGCTCGTAAGTACTCAGTGCGCGTGCGCTGCCGAACATGCTCTTCTACTTGTAAAACCAGCAATGTATAGTTTGTTATTATACAGGTCACAGAACATAAATGAAGTATTGACGGTGTTTGAATGCTTTTTTAAAGTGATTTAAAGGCGTAAGCGTGTCTGCTTGTAAGTACTCAGTGCGTGTGTGCTGCCGAACATGCTCCTCTGCTTGTAAAACCAGCAATGTACAGTTTATTATACAGGTCACAGAACATAAATGAAGTATTGACGGTGTTTGAATGCTTTTTTAAAGTGATTTAAGGGTGTAAGCGTGTCTGCTTGTAAGTACTCAGTGCGTGTGTACTGCCGAACATGCTCCTCTGCTCGTAAAACCAGCAATGTACAGTTTATTATTATACAGGTCACAGAACATAAATGAAGTATTGACGGTGTTTGAATGCTTTTTTAAAGTGATTTAAAGGCGCAAGCGTGTCTGCTTGTAAGTACTCAGTGCGCGTGCGCTGCCGAACATGCTCCTCTGCTCGTAAAACCAGCAATGTACAGTTTATTATGCAGGTCACAGAACATAAATTAAATATACTTGACAGTGTTGGAATGCATTTTTAAAGTGATTTAAGGGTGTAGGCGTGTCTGCTTGTAAGTACTCAGTGCGCGTGCGCTGCCGAACATGCTCCTCTGCTCGTAAAACCAGCAATGTACAGTTTATTATTATACAGGTCACAGAACATAAATTAAATATACTTGACGGTGTTGGAATGCATTTTTAAAGTTATTTAAAAGCGTAAGTGTGTCTTCTTGTAAGTACTCAGTGCGCGTGTGCTGCCGAACATGCTCCTCTGCTCGTAAAACCAGCAATGTACAGTTTATTACTATACAGGTCACAGAACATAAATGAAGTATTGACGGTGTTTGAATGCTTTTTTTAAAGTGATTTAAAGGCATAAGCGTGTCTGCTTGTAAGTACTCAGTGCGTGTGCGCTGCCGAACATGCTCCTCTGCTCGTAAAACCAGCAATGTACAGTTTATTATTATACAGGTCACAGAACATAAATGAAGTATTGACGGTGTTTGAATGCTTTTTTAAAGTGATTTAAAGGTGTAAGCGTGTCTGCTTTTAAGTACTCAGTGCACGTGTGCTGCCGAACATGCTCCTCTGCTCGTAAAACCAGCAATGTACAGTTTGTTATTATACAGGTCACAGAACATAAATGAAGTATTGACGGTGTTTGAATGCTTTTTTTTAAAGTGATTTAAAGGTGTAAGCGCGTCTGCTGGTAAGTACTCAGTGCGTGTGTGCTGCCGAACATGCTCCTCTGCTCGTAAAACCAGCAATGTACAGTTTATTATTATACAGGTCACAGAACATAAATTAAGTATACTTGACGGTGTTGGAATGCTTTTTTAAAGTAATTTAAAAGTGTAAGTGTGTCTTCTTTAAGTACTCAGTGCGCGTGCGCTGCCGAACATGCTCCTCTGCTCGTAAAACCAGCAATGTACAGTTTGTTATTATACAGGTCACAGAACATAAATGAAGTATTGACGGTGTTTGAATGCTTTTTTAAAGTGATTTAAAGGTGTAAGCGCGTCTGCTTGTAAGTACTCAGTGCCTGTGTGCTGCCAAACATGCTCCTCTGCTCGTAAAACCAGCAATGTACAAATTATTATACAGGTCCCAGAACTTAAATGAAGTATTGTTGATGGTGTTTGAATGCATTTTTAAAGTGATTTAAGGGTGTAAGCGTGTCTGCTTGTAAGTACTCAGTGCGCGTGCGCTGCCGAACATGCTCCTCTGCTTGTAAAACCAGCAATGTACAGTTTATTATTATTATTATACAGATCACAGAACATAAATGAAGTATTGACGGTGTTTGAATGCTTTTTTAAAGTGATTTAAAGGCGTAAGCGTGTCTGCTTGTAAGTACTCAGTGCCCGTGTACTGCCGAACATGCTCCTCTGCTCGTAAAACCAGCAATGTAGAGTTTATTATACACGTCACAGAACATAAATGAAGTATTGACGGTGTGTGAATGCATTTTTAAAGTGATTTAAGGGTGTAAGCGTGTCTGCTTGTAAGTACTCAGTGCGCGTGCGCTGCCGAACATGCTCCTCTGCTTGTAAAACCAGCAATGTACAGTTTATTATTATTATTATACAGGTCACAGAACATAAATGAAGTATTGACGGTGTTGGAATGCATTTTTAAAGTGATTTAAGGGTGTAGGCGTGTCTGCTTGTACGTACTCAGTGCGTGTGTGCTGCCGAACATGCTCCTCTGCTCGTAAAACCAGCAATGTCACCACGTGATGACGACGCAGCGGTTTAAAATGGATTTTTTTTTAAAGTTGGGGGGGAACCAGTACTTTTTAGAGGCACCTATAGTACCGAATATGATTTATTAGTATTGCGGTACTTTACTAGTACCGGTATACCGTGCAACCCTACGCTAGGATTGAATTCCTATATGCAACAAGCGATTCCAGACCTCCCCTTCCCAGGCTGGGTTTGATTCCTGGAACAAGAGAAGTCTGCTGAAATGCTAAACGCTCATGTTCAACTGTTGACACAAGACGAGGTGGCTGGGGGGGGCGACAAGACGAAGAAGGGATTAGACGTTGAATGGGGAGATTGAAAAAGGGCCAGTGACAGCAGAAGGCAGAGCCGCCCCCCCCCCCCCCCACGCCCAATCGAGGGGTCCGGGGTCGCCACGGGGTGCAAAAGGGGGGGGGGGGCGAGCGGAGACACACAAAAGTGCAGGAACTCCCCCCCCCCCTCGGACCTGGTTAAGCCGAGGTCAACGCCGAGTCCGATGAAGACGTCAAAAGCATCCTGACTGACAGTCCCATACAGGCCGGGCGTGAGGTCACCACCCGGCCTGATGAAGTCGTCAAAAGCTTGACAGCCGCCGTCCGTCTGGAAGCGTCGGGGGGAGACGGACGGCGGGCGAGCGCCGGAGAAACAACAGAGGGAATTAGAAATGTGAAGTGTGAGAGCCGGAGCCTCCGTCACTCTGCTGGGTGTTGTTGGCCTCCTCCTCCTCCTCCACCTTCTCCTCTTCCTCGCCTTGGAATGTTTCTTTGTGTACATTCTCAGGCATCAGGACACATTTCATGCTTGTGCGTCTTTCCGGCACATTCCAGCACCTGCAGAGTCTCACCGGCTCGCAGGCAGGAGCACACAGACAGGAGTCAGGCCAAGGAATAATCCGACATGTCAATCAATGTCAATCAATGTTGACTCATGCAGGCCGACATCACCAGTGTCTCAAAGGGCTGCACGAGCCACGACGACATCCTCGGCTCAGAGCCCACATAAGGGCAAGGAAAAACTCACAACCAAGTGGGACGTCGATGTGAATGACTATGAGAAACCTTGGAGAGGACCTAACATAATAGTGAGAGTCCAGTCCATAGTGGGTCTAACATAATAGTGAGAGTCCAGTCCATAGTGGATCTAACATAATAGTGAGAGTCCAGTCCATAGTGGATCTAAAATAATAGTGTGAGAGTCCAGTCCATAGTGGATCTAACATAATAGTGAGAGTCCAGTCAATAGTGGATCTAACATAATAGTGAGAGTCCAGTCTATAGTGGATCTAACATAATAGTGTGAGAGTCCAGTCCATACTGGATCTAACATAATAGTGAGAGTCCAGTCCATAGTGGATCCAACATAATAGTGAGAGTCCAGTCCATAGTGGATCTAACATAATAGTGTGAGAGTCCAGTCCATAGTGGATCTAACATAATAGTGAGAGTCCAGTCCATAGTGGATCTAACATTATAGTGAGAGAGTCCAGTCCATAGTGGATCTAACATAATAGTGTGAGAGTCCAGTCCATAGTGGATCTAACATAATATTGTGAGAGTCCAGTCCATAGTGGATCTAACATGATAGTGTGAAAGCCCAGTCCATAGTAAATCCAACATAATAGTGAGAGTCCAGTCCATAGTGGATCTAACATAATAGTGAGAGTCCAGTCCATAGTGGATCTAACATAATAGTGAGAGTCCAGTCCATAGTGGATCTAACATAATAGTGAGAGTCCAGTCCATAGTGGATCTAACATAATAGTGTGAGAGTCCAGTTCATAGTGGATCTAACATAATAGTGTGAGAGTCCAGTCCATAGTGGATCTAACATAATAGTGAGAGTCCAGTCCATAGTGGATCTAACATAATAGTGTGAGAGTCCAGTCCATAGTGGATCTAACATAATAGTGTGAGAGTCCAGTCCATAGTGGATCTAACATAATAGTGTGAGAGTCCAGTCCATAGTGGATCTAACATAATAGTGTGAGAGTCCAGTCCATAGTGGATCTAATATAATAGTGAGAGTCCAGTCCATAGTGGATCTAACATAATAGTGAGAGTCCAGTCCATAGTGGATCTAACATAATAGTGTGAGAGTCCAGTCCATAGTGGATCTAACATAATAGTGAGAGTCCAGTCCATAGTGGATCTAGCATAATAGTGAGAGTCAAGTCCATAGTGGATCTAACATGATAGTGTGAGAGTCCAGTCCATAGTGGATCTAACATAATAGTGAGAGTCCAGTCCATAGTGGATCTAACATAATAGTGAGAGTCCAGTCCATAGTGGATCTAACATAATAGTGTGAGAGTCCAGTCCATAGTAGATCTAACATAATAGTGAGAGTCCAGTCCATAGTGGATCTAACATAATAGTGAGAGTCCAATCCATAGTGGATCTAACATGATAGTGTGAGAGTCCAGTCCATAGTGGATCTAACATAATAGTGAGAGTCCAGTCCATAGTGGATCTAACATAATAGTGTGAGAGTCCAGTCCATAGTGGATCTAACATAACAGTGTGAGAGTCCAGTCCATAGTGGATCTAACATAATAGTGTGAGAGTCCAGTCCATAGTGGATCTAACATAATAGTGAGAGTCCAGTCCATAGTGGATCTAACATAATAGTGTGAGAGTTCAGTCCATAGTGGATCTAACATAATAGTGTGAGAGTCCAGTCCATAGTGGATCTAACATAATAGTGAGAGTCCAGTCCATAGTGGATCTAACATAATAGTGTGAGAGTTCAGTCCATAGTGGATCTAACATAATAGTGTGAGAGTCCAGTCCATAGTGGATCTAACATAATAGTGAGAGTCCAGTCCATAGTGGGACCAGCAAGAGACCATCCCAAGCGGAGACGGGTCATCAGCGCAGAGATGTCCCCAACCGATGCACAGGCGAGCGGTCCACCCCGGGTCCCGACTCTGGACTGTCAGAACTTCTTCCATGGCCACAGGACCTGTGCCCCCTTTTCCACAAGAGAGAGGGGGCAGATCAACTGGTCTAAAAAGGGGGACTATTTAAAGGCTAGAATATACACATGAGTTTTAAGATGGGATTTAACAGAAAATGACCCTTTCACACAGAACGTTGCACAGATTCCACAGCCAGCATCCGGGATTCAGTGTCTCGTCACGCAGAAACCCCACAAAATACGTAACCGGTAGATCCCGTCTTTGTCCGGGCGGTTCACACGGAACCTTCTTCTCACGTTTGATGTGCGACTGACGTCAGTGGCAGCGTGTCATGTGACGTGTCACGTGACGTGTCATGTGACGTGTCATGTGAGTCTACCACGAGGGAGGTGAAGTCTGGCTGTTGCAGCTCTGATATCACCTGAGAGGCCGTTTTGTGTCGGTGCTTTTCACTCAGAATGAGCAGATATCAGCGACTGCTATGGTGAAGGGTCGTTCATCACCATACCAATATTTTGGTACCGGTACCAAAATGTGTTTCCATACTTTTCTAAATAAAGGGGACCACAAAAAAAATGCATAAATTGTCTTTATTGTAACAATAACAAACATATGTTTATTATTGTCATTTAGTCCTTAAATAAAATAGTCAACTTGTCCTTTAGTAGTAAGTAAACAAACAAAGACTCCTAATTAGTCTGCAGTAACATATTGTGTCATTTATACACCTATTATTTTATACACATTATGAGGGACAAACTGTAAAAAAAAATGTATTATTAATCTACTTGTTCATTTACTGTTAATATCTGCTTATTTTCTGTTTGAACATGTTCTATCTACACTTCTGTTAAAATGTAATAATCACTTATTCTTCTCTTCTTTGATACTTGACATTAGTTTTGGATGATACCACACATTTAGGTATGGATGTGATACCAAGTAGTTACAGGATCATACATTGGTCATATTCAAAGTCCTCATGTGTCCAGGGACGTATTTACTGAGTTTATAAACACAATATGAATTTTTAAAAAAGAAAAAAATATTTTGTGACGATAAAAATATCGGTGTAATCATAGCAGTATCGACTAGATACTACTATGTTACTACTGAAGCTACGAACAATGCCGCTCCCAGTCTGTGGAACACTCTCCCTGACCTCCTGAAGGCACCACAGACTGTGGATGCTTTTAAAAAAGGCTTAAAAACCCTTCTTTTTTTTAAAAACTTTTTTTTAGATATATGCATACTAGTTTTAGCTAATTGGCTGTTCTAGTTTTTATTTTTATTTATTTTTTATTATCTTTTCATTTTTATTTTTTTAATACACTGTAGCACTTTGAGGTTGTTTACTCAATGTAAAGTGATTTTACACAAATAAAATATATTATTATTATAATTAAATACACTATTGTACTTGGTATTATTACAGTTGGCGTTTGTTTACATACAGGAGCGCTATTTTTTGTTAGCACTGAGCTATTGTATCCTCCTACGGTGTGTAGTGAAGCATGTTTAGCTATTCCTTGTCCTCCAGTGATGATGGTACTTTTAAGAAACTTACTTTATTTGTTGCCATGGAGGCCAGGATTAGTGATTTAGAAGTAGCTAAAACACTGTGGATGGATGTTAGCCGCCAGCTAGCTAGCCATGTGTTAAAGCAGCTCTTCCTGAGGGTGTTTCGGTGTTATAACTTCACCTTTATCTTTACTTTTTACACCAAAATGCGTCCATTCTCCCTTTTCTGTCTACACACTGTGTCTGCTTGTAAGTACTCTGTGTGCGCGCGCTGCCGAACATGCTCCTCTGCTCGTAAAACCAGCAATGTCACGACGTGACGACCTAGCCACTGATGCGTTTATGTCCACTGTCATGTCTGTGTAATCATGTTTTGTTTTAAGTCATGTTTTGTTTAGTTTCTGGCTTTTCACTCCCTTGTCTTGTTTGCATGATTACCCGATAGTTTCACCTGTTCCACGTTTGGACTCATTGTGCACGCTTGTTTGTCACCATAGCAACCATTAGTTTTCACCTGTCACGTCACGCACCTGTTTCACGTTTTGAGTCACGCACCTGCTTTCACTAATCATGTCCATAGTATTTAAGTTCATTCATTTTCTGTTGTTCGTCCTGACGACATCCCCGCATTTATGCTCCTGCACACTCTCCACACCCTGATGACCCTTGCTACTCTTTTTTTCATGCCGGTTCCATGCCAAGTAAGTTTTTGCTTATTAAGCCACAGTTAGTGTTTTGTTTAATTGTTCATAGTTTCTGCCAATGTGCAAGTTTTGTGTTTATAGTCTAGTTTTGTACCTCCGCCCCTGTGCGCGCTTTTCGTTTATTCCTTTTTTGATAGTTTAAATAAATCATGTACCCACCTTCAAGCCTTGACCAGTCCAGTTCATTTGCACCACGGGAGAACAAACCAAGCCACAGTCCTAGTCTTGACATCCACACCAAAAGTGGGACAACTCTAACACCTCACAAAGTGTACATGCCAGTAATATACCGTATTTTCGGTATATTTCGGTATATTTTTACCTGACATGTTTCGACTGCCGTGCCAGGTCGTTACACTATAACTCATCAATCAGATATGTACTTATTCTACTGTCATTTATTAAGAATGTCAATGTATTCATCATGGAATGCCGTTACTAGATTAAAGAAATACTAATAAAATGTTACTTTATCGACAAACTTACAGGAATGTACTCTTTATCCAATGTTTACATCTCATTGTGCAACATGTGAAGGTTTTAAGGGGAACCAAATGTGATCTTTGAAAGGGGTACAAATTGTTTTCCAAAGTCGGACCACCGCCCAGCCATACAATACTCGTACCTTCCGTCCATCCATCCATTTTTCTACCGCTTGTCCCTTTCGGGGTCGTACCTTAGCTCATGAAAAACAAGATTCTATTGTTATTGTCATTGTAAGTGGGTCAAATCTCATAATAATCTCATTAAAATGACTCCTGTCATTGGATTAATATGATAAAACGTGTTATGATCTCGGGTTTGGGACAGGTGTGATGCTGGTATGTGCACGTCTGCTCACGTTATTATCGTGTTTGCTCACGCAATTGAAAAATTAACATTGGCTGCAATACATAGCATGATATTTCAGACCATATAACGCTCATCTCTACTTTCAACATAACATGACAGGTAAATTAAGTGTCAAATATTCAACCTAACCGGTGGTACCTCTGGATTGGCAGACTGGGGTGGTGGAACCGGAGGGTGTCTTCCAACTATCGTGGGATCACACTCCTCAGCCTTCCCGGTAAGGTCTATTCAGGTGTACTGGAGAGGAGGCTACGCCGGATAGTCCAAGCTCGGATTCAGGAGGAACAGTGTGGTTCTCGTCCTGGTCGTGGAACTGTGGACCAGCTCTGTACTCTGGGCAGGGTCCTTGAGGGTGCATGGGAGTTTGCCCAACCAGTCTACATGTGCTTTGTGGACTTGGAGAAGGCATTCGACCGTGTCCCTCGGGAAGTCCTGTGGGGAGTGCTCAGAGAGTATGGGGTATCGGACTGTCTGATTGTGGCGGTCCGCTCCCTGTATGATCAGTGTCAGAGCTTGGTCCGCATTGCCGGCAGTAAGTCGGACACGTTTCCAGTGAGGGTTGGACTCCGCCAAGGCTGCCCTTTGTCACCGATTCTGTTCATAACTCTTATGGACAGAATTTCTAGGCGAAGTCAGGGCGTTGAGGGGATCTGGTTTGGTGGCTGCAGGATTTGGTCTCTGCTTTTTGCAGATGATGTGGTCCTGATAGCCTGTTGTGGCCAGGATCTTCAGCTCTCAATGGATCGGTTCGCATCCGAGTGTGAAGCGACTGGGATGAGAATCAGCACCTCCAAGTCCATGGTTCTCGCCCGGAAAAGGGTGGAGTGCCATCTCCGGGTTGGGGAGGAGACCTTGTGCCCCAAGTGGAGGAGTTCAAGTACCTCGGAGTCTTGTTCACGAGTGAGGTAAGAGTGGATCGTGAGATCGACAGGATCGGTGCGGCGTCTTCAGTAATGCGGACGCTGTATCGATCCGTTGTGGTGAAGAAGGAGCTGAGCCGGAAGGCAAAGCTCTCAATTTACCGGTCGATCTACGTTCCCATCCTCACCTATGTTCATGAGTTTTGGGTTATGACCGAAAGGACAAGATCACGGGTACAAGCGGCTGAAATGAGTTTCCTCGGGTCTCTCCCTTAGAGATAGGGTGAGAAGCTCTGTCATCCGGGAGGAGTTCAAAGTAAAGCCGCTGCTCCTCCACATGGAGAGGAGCCAGATGAGGTGGTTCGGGCATCTGGTCAGGATGCCACCCAGGATGCCTCTCCAGGGAGGTGTTTAGGGCACGTCCGACCGGTAGGAGGCCACGGGGAAGACCCAGGACACGTTGGGTAGACTATGTCTCCCGGCTGGCCTGGGAACGCCTCGGGATCCCCCGGGAGGAGCTGGACGAAGTGGCTGGGGACACCCGACCTCCGATAAGCGGAAGAAGACGGATGGATGGATGGATGTTCAAGTACCTCGGAGTCTTGTTCACGAGTGAGGTAAGAGTGGATCGTGAGATCGACAGGCGGATCGGTGCGGCGTCTTTAGTAATGCGGACGCTGTATCGATCCGTTGTGGTGAAGAAGGAGCTGAGCCGGAAGGCAAAGCTCTCAATTTACCGGTCGATCTACGTTCCCATCCTCACCTATGGGCATGAGCTTTGGGTTATGACCGAAAGGACAAGATCACGGGTACAAGCAGCTGAAATGAGTTTCCTCGGGTCTCTCCCTTAGAGATAGGGTGAGAAGCTCTGTCATTCGGGGGGAGCTCAAAGTAAAGCCGCTGCTCCTCCACATGGAGAGGAGCCAGATGAGGTGCTTCGAGCATCTGGTCAGGATGCCACCCGAACTCCTCTCTAGGGAGGTGTTTAGGGCACGTCCGACCGGTAGGAGGCCACGGGGAAGACCCAGGACACGTTGGGTAGACTATGTCTCCCGGCTGGCCTGGGAACGCTTCGGGATCCCCCGGGAGGAGCTGGACGAAGTGGCTGGGGACACCCGACTTCGGATAAGCGGAAGAAGACAGATGGATGGATGGATGTTCAAGTACCTCGGAGTCTTGTTCACGAGTGAGGTAAGAGTGGATCGTGAGATCGACAGGATCGGTGCGGCGTCTTTAGTAATGCGGACGCTGTATCGATCCGTTGTGGTGAAGAAGGAGCTGAGCCGGAAGGCAAAGCTCTCAATTTACCGGGCGATCTACGTTCCCATCCTCACCTATGGTCATGAGCTTTGGGTTATGACCGAAAGGACAAGATCACGGGTACAAGCAGCTGAAATGAGTTTCCTCGGGTCTCTCCCTTAGAGATAGGGTGAGAAGCTCTGTCATCCGGGAGGAGCTCAAAGTAAAGCTACTGCTCCTCCACATGGAGAGGAGCCAGATGAGGTGGTTCGGGCATCTGGTCAGGATGCCACCCGAACGCCTCCCTAGGGAGGTGTTTAGGGCACGTCCGACCAGTAGGAGGCCACGGGGAAGACCCAGGACACGTTGGGTAGACTATGTCTCCCGGCTGGCCTGGGAACGCCTCGGGATCCCCCGGGAGGAGCTGGACCAAGTGGCTGGGGACACCCGACCTCGGATAAGCGGAAGAAGACAGATGGATGGATGGATGTTCAACTTAACTTACAGACTCTACCGTTCTGAGGCTCTCTAACCTGCTTACCTCTCCTCTAATACAGTAGCTGCTTGTCTTCGTCATATAAACCTGCCTCTGAACGGGAGTGAGCGCCATGGTCCAACCAACGCCGTATTGAGCGGCTCCCTTTTTAATTATCGCATTTTGGCCTCAAGATGGTGTGGGATTACTGATTTGGTGTCTGGATGGCTGCCCGGTGGTTCTTGCATAAGTGTGTATGAGCAACGAGTAGGAGGTGTATTGTGGTGGTGTGCATGCAGCGTGGCAGGTGCCAAAGCAGAGAGGAGAGGCCGCAGTAGCAGCACTAATAGCGAGCCAGGTGGGGGTAATTGTTCACATTCCTACATAACAATCAGAGTGTGTGTGTGTGTGTGTGTGTGTGTGTGTGTGTGCGTCACTCTCCCAGGTTAATGTCGGAGTGTTGCCGGTCCTTCTGGCTCTCTGGCATTGCAACAATCTGCATTTTTCTCCATCCTCTCATTACCCCCTTTTTCCTCTTTCCCCAACTCCCCGATCCATGGCCATGGGGGCGGGGGTGTGCTGTTAGAGGGTGATCTTTGTGTGACGGGTGAGAGGAAGGTTTGGGTCGAGGGGGGGGGTCATTGTTGTCAAGCCCCCTTTCACATGCTAATGTTGGCTTTGGACAGCGCACACCAGTTTTAGTGTGTTGAAATTTAGGCCCCCGTTTACACTAAGGTTATCCAGGGTAAGTCACACCTAACCTTATCCGTGTCCACACACACAACAATGCCACCGTTTAAGACCCCCTCCGTCAGCCGTCCGACGGCGCAACGCGACCTAGTACGCATACGCCCGTCATAGTCACCTCTAGTGTTGCTTTGTGTGCAAGTTCTTAAATGTAACTTATCTGAACAATATCCAGTGTTGTGGTATTGCAATGAACTGGAATCCAGTGTGCTGTGGGGCCCTATGGTAGTGAATCACAGCTGAGACATCATAAATTAATCACATCTTTATTAGACACGTAAACAATGTGATGAAGAACATTTGACATCAATCAAACTAGGGATTTAGATATCTGGTCAGGACACTCCTCACTCTTTTGCCTTCATCTTCATTTTCCAATCCTTTTTGGTGACTTTATGTGTAATAAATAAATAAAATAATAAAATAAAAAATAAATAAGTAAAAAAAAAAAAAATGTATGCATATATTTATTAAAAAAAAAATATATATATTTTTTTTTAAAAACAATATAATTATATATTTATATATATATATATATATATATATATATATATATATATATATATATATATATATATATATATATATAAATTTTATACATATATACATATTTATATATATATATATTAGTATATATTTATTAATGTATTTATTTATTTTATATATATATATATTTATTTATTTATTTATTTGTATATATATATACATATTCATATATATATATATATATATATATATACATATATATATATTTATTTATATATATATATATATATATATATATATATTTATATATATATATATATATTTATTTATTTATTTGTATGTATATATACATATTCATATATATATATATATATATACATATATATATATATATATATATATACATATATATATATATATATATATATATGTATATATATATATATATATATATATATATGTATATATATATATATATATATATATACCTTATTAAAAAAAAATATTTTTTATTTAAAAAAACAACAATATATATATATATATATTTATATTTATATATATATATATATATATATTTATATATATATATATATATATATATATATATATATATATATATATGTATGTATATATATAAATACATTTAAAAAAATATTTAAAAAAATAAATATATATGTATATATATATATATATATATATATATATATATATATATATACATTATTTAAAAAATATATGTTTTATTTAAAAAAACAACAATATATATATATATATATTTATATATATATATATATATATATATATATATATATATATATATATATATGTATATATATATAAATACATTTAAAAAAATATTTAAAAACATAAATATATATATATATATATATATATATATATATATATATATTTTTTTTTTATTTTTTTTTTTTTTTTTTTTTAAATTTTACTTTACATTTATTTGGTTGGAATTGGGGGTTAAATCACCAAAAATGATTCCCGGGCGCGGCCACCGCTGCTGCCCACTGCTCCCCTCACCTCCCAGGGGGTGATCAAGGGTGATGGGTCAAATGCAGAGAATAATTTTGCCACACCTAGTGTGTGTGTGACAATCATTGGTACTTTAACTTTTACTTTAACTTTATTCATTTGTATTTGTTAGTTTTTTTATATTATTATTTAAAAATATCTGTCCTTTCTAATCCATTTTCTACCGCTTGTTACTCTCAGTGTCTCCTAGCCGCTCAAGCTAATGCATTTTCCCATCAATAACATGACATCGTCGCGCTTGGAATATATATATATATATATATATATATATATATATATATATATATATATGTATATATATATATATATGTATGTATGTATATGTGTGTGTGTATGTATATGTGTGTGTGTGGGACCCCTGTCTTAAACTGAAGAAATGTATATGTTATTGTGATTCTACTGTTCAGTTAATGATAATGTAGGTAACCATTTAAAAGGATACAAACATATTTCTCATTACCGTAGAATTGTTAGCATTGTACTGTAATTGGAAGGTAAATAACTTTGTTGCACTAAATAAATAAATCAACAAAACAATGAAATGTACTCATTGCTATATTTCTTTAACATCTTAAATCGTCATTTCTTTCCCCAGTTGGAAAAATGAGGTCTTTTTTGTGTATTCTCGCTTGTTAGTCCGTGTTAATGTGTTCATCCCGTTTGAAGCTGAAATATTACCACAATGGGTTGTATATTTTTTATCCTCCTGAATTTTGTTACTTTGCAACACTTCGCAAAGGCGAGTAGCGAAGCCCTCTCTGTAATAGAGGTGTGGGAAATAATCCATTTTGTAGATGCGTTGCAATTCGGACGATTATAGAATCGATTAGTAAACCTCAATAATGGATGTATTTATTGTCACTAAAGTAATGCAGAAAGTGTTAAAATTTGACTGACTGTAGCGAGAAATTTTTAGTTCTAATGCCATGATTTTAATAGCGTGTGCACAGACTTTCCTCCGTGAGCTAAAATGAGTTGGACACCCCTGCTGTGAGATATGAGTTGTACTTCATTGAAATGAAGTCACACAATGCAGCAGAGATAACAATCGCGTCCTTCCTCGGGCATTCTGCGGGTTTTATTTTGAAAGGGCGCGACCCCTGCGATTAACAGTGGGAACCTCCCTCTAAAGTGAGGGTCTATCAATGTGTCCGTCAATACTGTTTGTCCCTCCCCTCCATCCATCCATCCATCCATCCATCAGGCAGACAGGTGTCAGATAGGGAGCAGCGTGAGGTACTTCCTCCACCTAAAACCCTCTGCTGGGTGGGAACAAGGCTTAGTTGGCAGATAACACGGGTTCAAGGAGAACACACATACACACACACACACACACACACACACACACACCATATAGTGTTATGTGCAGACGAGGCTCTTAGCCAGATTTGCAATGAGCTGCATTTGCATTTTAGCAGAAGAAGAATGTGTATGCAAATGTGGACAATGCTGATAGTAATCAAAGGGCACCTTTTCCTGCAAGTCTTCACCCTACCCTCCCCCCACCCACCCCTTTCTTTATCCTCACCTTATTTTATACAGAAAATCTTTGCCTACTTTGTTTTATCTTGTTCACACTCAGAGCAAGCTTTCTCACCGTATTTTCCGCACCATAAGGCGCCCTGGGTTAAAAGCCGCGCCTTCAATGAACGGCATATTTCGAAACTTTGTCCACCTATAAGCCGCCCCGTGTTGTAAGCCGCATCTAACTGCGCTAAAGGAATGTCAAAAAAAACAGTCGGATAGGTCAGTCAAACTTCCATCCATCTTCTTCCGCTTATCCGAGGTCGGGTCGCGGGGGTAGCAGCCTAAGCAGGGAAGCCCAGACTTCCCTCTCCCCAGCCACTTCATCCAGCTCCTCCCGGGGGACCCCGAGGCGTTCCCAGGCCAGCCGGGAGACATAGTCTTCCCAACGTGTCCTGGGTCTTCCCCGCGGCCTCCTACCGGTCGGACGTGCCCTAAACACCTCCCTAGGGGGGTTCGGGTGGCATCCTGACCAGATGCAGCGGCTTTACTTTGAGCTCCTCCCGGATGACAGAGCTTCTCACCCTATCTCTAAGGGAGAGCCTCGCCACCCGGCGGAGGAAACTCATTTCGGCCGCTTGTACCCGTGATCTTGTCCTTTCGGTCATACCCCAAAGCTCATGACCATAGGTGAGGATGGGAACGTAGATCGACCGGTAAATTGAGAGCTTTGCCTTCCGGCTCAGCTCCTTCTTCACCACAACGGATCGATACAGCGTCCGCATTACTGAAGACGCCGCACCGATCCGCCTGTCGATCTCACGATCCACTCTTCCCTCACTCGTGAACAAGACTCCGAGGTACTTGAACTCCTCCACTTGGGGCAAGATCTCCTCCCCAACCCGGAGATGGCACTCCACCCTTTTCCGGGCGAGAACCATGGACTCGGACTTGGAGGTGCTGATTCTCATCCCAGTCGCTTCACACTCGGCTGCGAACCGATCCAGTGAGAGCTGAAGATCCTGGCCAGATGAAGCCATCAGGACCACATCATCTGCAAAAAGCAGAGACCTAATCCTGCAGCCACCAAACCGGATCCCCTCAACGCCTTGACTGCGCCTAGAAATTCTGTCCATAAAAGCTATGAACAGAATCGGTGACAAAGGGCAGCCTTGGCGGAGTCCAACCCTCACTGGAAACGTGTCCGACTTACTACCGGCAATGCGGACCAAGCTCTGGCACTGATCATACAGGGAGCGGACTGCCACAATCAGACAGTCCGATACCCCATACTCTCTGAGCACTCCCCACAGGACTTCCCGAGGGACACGGTCGAATGCCTTCTCCAAGTCCACAAAACACATGTAGACTGGTTGGGCAAACTCCCATGCACCCTCAAGGACCCTGCGGAGAGTATAGAGCTGGTCCACAGTTCCACGACCAGGACGAAAACCACACTGTTCCTCCTGAATCCGAGGTTGGACTATCCGGCGTAGCCTCCTCTCCAGTATACCTGAATAGACCTTACCGGGAAGGCTGAGGAGTGTGATCCCACGATAGTTAGAACACACCCTCCGGTTCCCCTTCTTAAAGAGAGGAACCACCACCCCGGTCTGCCAATCCAGTCAAACTTTAATAATATATTAAAAACCAGCCTTCTAACAACTCTGTTCACTCCCAAAATGTACGCAAATGTGCAATCACAAACATACGTATATCAACATGGACAGAGCTGCGTGAAAAAAGCCACCCGGCCTCTTCGCGTAAACTTAAACTTACCTTAACCACTCGCTCATCTTTTCTTCATCCATCCCTTCGAGTTAGCTTTTATGATGACGCCGGCTGGAAAGGTCTCTTTTGGCAAGGTCTTCCTTTTG
Source organism: Nerophis lumbriciformis (assembly GCF_033978685.3). Lineage (NCBI taxonomy): Eukaryota > Metazoa > Chordata > Actinopteri > Syngnathiformes > Syngnathidae > Nerophis > Nerophis lumbriciformis. The sequence goes on along the minus strand of NC_084566.2, from coordinate 43,553,915 downwards.
AATATCACCATGGGTGGAAGTTTCTGGCCATTAGCATGGCAAGCTAGAACCACAGTGAAGGATGACTTCTCATTCCCTGTGGTGCGAATATTCACCGTACGTGCTCCCGTTGTATCCACAGTGCGGTTCACAGGAATATCAAAAGTCAGTGGAACCTCGTCCATGTTGATAATGTTCTCTGGCCGGATCTTTTTTTCAGCTATCTTGTTTTTACAATATGCACGGAAAGTAGCCAGCTTTTCTTGAAAGTCTTTAGGCAGTTGCTGTGAAATAGTAGTCCGTGTGCGGATGGAGAGATTGCGTCTTTTCATGAACCGGATCCCTGACGCTTAGTAGGAGCCATTTTGTGGTCTTTACAGATGTAAACACACAAAGGAAATGAAACGTACGGTATATCCGCGCGCTTTTTCTTCTTCTACGCGGGCGGGTGGTTGCTTACAGTAGAAGAAGAAGCGCTTCCTGTTCTATGGGGGCGGGTGCTTACCTTGGCGGTTGCTTGCGTAGAAGAAGAAGCGCTTCCTGTTCTACCGGGAAAAAAGATGGCGGCTGTTTACCGAAGTTGCGAGATCGAAACTTTATGAAAATGAATCGTAATATTAATCCATATATAAAGCGCACCGGGTTAAAAGCCGCACTGTCAGCTTTTGAGTAAATTTGTGGTTTTTAGGTGCGGCTAATAGTGCGGAAAATACGGTACTCTGCTACTATGGACTATGGAGCCGCACCCACTAAATTGTTGCAAAAAAAATAACTTCCATATATAAACCGCGGATATATACGCTGTGAAATGAGTAATTTACACAAATATGTTGTAAATGTTTATTTACACACCTTAGTTGTTTTCCAAACAGTGGTAAAACGGCCGATCAAACAAAACAGAACCCACCAGCTGCAGAAGTCAGCTCTCCAACCAGATGACATTCTGATAAGTTTACGAAACTGAAACAATGAATGCCATTGCAAGTCAATTTTACAGACACTTGTAAACGTGTTAGCATATTAGCTAATGTTAATGACGCTGGCTTGATTACGTTACGGTGGCACGTACAAATATGCATGATAACACTCCTACAGACATCGGCGGTCATTTGAACGAGTATGACGATCCTCCTGGTAGGGGTGTATCCCTTTATGGGGGATGCCTGTGCGTGACTTTGGTTAACGTGGGGAGACTGGTGCACAGACGGTCACCACACCATCCTTGACAGAATCGGGTCAGGGTCCAGTGGCATGGATTCCAAGACGACTGGGGGACCCTTTTCTGCTGCAGCCTTCTTCCGCCATCGCAGCCGTTGTGGTAAGCCGCTGAAATCCGAGTCTGAATCCGAGCTAATGTCGCTATAGCTTGCTGTTCTTACCGCCATGTTTGTTTGTGTTGGCTTCACTATGTGACATCACAGGAAAATGGACGGGTGTATATAACCATGGTTAAAATCAGGCACTTTGAAGCTTGAAAAAACTTCGAAAAATAAAATAAGCCACTGGGAACTGATTTTTAATGGATTTAACCCTTCTGAAATTGTGATAATGTTCCCCTTTAACCGATTTTGGACGTGCCAACTTTGTGGGAACAGTTTGGGGAAAGCAGGATTCTGTGCACAAGTAATAAGTTCGGTGTGGAAAAACCTGACAACCCTGACCTCGGCTCTATCCAACCTCCTTAGCGTACGTTCCCAAAGCTCTAAAACCCTAATGTCAAGGCTCCTAAATCAATCCGATATTCTCCAGTTAGGAGGCAATCTCCTCCTAAAAGTACATATATCAGTTTAGTGCTCTCAGTAGCAAAGAGTTCACGCGGGGTTAACAACGTCCACATGAGCTCTCATTCCAGGTCAAGCACCTCCCAGCTCGCCCTCCCCTTAGACTCTTTGAAAGCACCGCCAAAGCCAGGGGAAAAAAATCCTAGGGACAACAGAGAGAATGGGAGACATGAGAGGGTGCTGAAGGAAGCTTCTTTCTCTCGCTTCCTCCCTCGTTCCGACCTCCATGCCGGAGAAAAAGGGGAATGTGATTGGCTAGGACGGAGACAAAGGCACCGCCCCCACCAGCAGAGCCCTGTAATCAAGCCTCAAAACCAGCACAGCTCAGTCTTTTCATTCACGACTTGCTTTCTATTCTGCTCCATTACGCCGGGGGGCTGGTTTAAGTTTGTCCACGATTGCACCGTTCAGCTAAATGTGTTGGTTTTCTGACATGGACTTGTTTCTTCAGCATTGTCCACACCGTAAAAGTCAGGACTTTGGGAAGGCCATTCGAAAACCTTAATTTTAGCCTGATTTAGCCATTCCTTTACCACTTCTGAGGTGTGTTGGTGGTCATTGTCCTGTTGGAACACCCAACTGCGCCCAAGACCCAACCTCCGGGCTGAGGATTTTATCAATCAATCAATCAATCAATGTTTATTTATATAGCCCTAAATCACAAGTGTCTCCCCCACCCCTTTTGAGGGGACGGGCAATATGTGCATTCGTATAGTTAGGAGGAGATGCCTCATTTAGCGGAAAAAAATCGTCTGGTTTGAGTCAGGTTTCGCTAAGACCAATGACGTTAAGATTGTTGTCTCTAATGACCTATTAACGTTTTGGGAGACAATGATCTTATGTTTAAAAAGCCCATATTATAAGTATTGGGCTGTTTTGACGAGTTTTTGTTTAAATTATCCGTAGTAGCAATATTAATAATGTTGCGTTTATTATACGTAGTGCACTTTAAATAGTTTCGACCATATCTAGGAATTGACACGACGGGAATTTTCAGACTGTTTGCTTGATGCTGCGATAGACTGAACGCATCATGATTTGCCACCTCAGTAGAATGCATGTGTACCTCTGACACATTCACAACAGAAAACACATTATGTGAGTTGTGTGTTATTCTAAGAAAATTGCTATGCGTACAGGAATTATCCAGCCTGGCGCTGGCTAGTTCTAGCTGAACTGACTCTTCACCCGGACTAGCAGGCTCTGTAATTGCCTGTGACTGGGTTTGCTCTAGTGTAGTTAGTCAAATGTGACTTAAACAGTAGTCTATGTTCCTAGCCAGGATGATGGCGCCTTCCTGGTTAGGGTGAAGGCCGTCTCTCATCAGCAAGCCTGGTTTGCCCCAGAAAGAGGGCCAATTATCAATAAACGTTAGTCCCTGTTGTCTACAGAAGCTAGCCAGCCACTTGTTAGGCGAGACTAATCTGCTATATCTCTCATCATTGCCTCTCGCAGGCAGGGGGCCAGAGACAATTACTCGGTGCCTGGACATCTTTCTAGCGAGATCACAAGTCCTGGCTATGTTTCTCTTTGTAATCTCTGACTGTCTCATTCTACTGTCATTGGAGCCAACGTGTACAACTATATTCGCGTAACTAGTGGTGCGATTAGCCTGTCGTACGTGTTTACTAGGCCTGTTGCGAGTTAGCTCCCTAAGATTAGCTTCAATGTCAGGTGCTCTGGCCCCCGGGATGCACTTAATTGTGGCTGGTTTGCTAAGCTTTATGTTTCGGGTGATGGAGTCCCCTATGACTAAGGTGCGGTGCCCGGTAGACTGGGGTGTAGCTAAAGAGCTAAATCTATTATGCGTCTCAACCGGTACACCGTAGCTTGTAGGCCGCTTAGGACTACTACAGGCTGGGCTAGTTAGCTCGCTACAGCTAACGCTAGCAGATGTGTCCGCAACATCTAACGTTACGAGATTACTCTGCTCTAACTGGCGGACCCGGCCCTCTAGCAGAGCCAGCCTCTCCGTGAGTAAGGTGCAAGATGCGCAGGAAGCCATACTCACGGTGTTTCCTGTCACCGAGTGAAGTTCCTGCTGTCTTCCGAGAAGTCGTGGTCACGGTGTGCGGGGAGCCACTTCCAACGACCGACGACCGGCGCCGCCTTTCTCCGCGCTAGCTTCGTTAGCTTAGCAGCTAGCTGCTAGCTAGCTGCGGGAGGGGTGGTGAGACAGAGATCGGGTGATTTGCAAGTTAAATAGTACTACTAAATATGTTAAGAAAGTAATAAAGAAAGCTGCAGAACAATTAAAAGTACACAAATAGAACGATACTTAGCTTTTTCGAAACAGCGAGCAGTCACGCACGGTGAACCGGAACCGGAAGTAAAAAAAAAAAATGTAGCTTGTCCTGAAGAATTTGGAAGTAATCCTTCTTTTTCATTATCCCATTTAAAACAGCAGTTCCATTGGCAGCAAAACAGGCTTAGAGCATAATACTACCACCACCATGCTTGACGTTAGGTATGGTGTTCCTGGGATTAAAGGCCTCACCTTGTCTCCTCCAAACATATTGCTGGGTATTGTGGTCAATTTTTGTTTCATCTGACCACAGAACTTCCCTCCAGAAGGTCTTATCTTTGTCCATGTGATGTCAGATGCAACAACAATGGAGCTGTTTAGAGGAGAAAAGGTGAGGCCTTTAATCCCAGGAACACCATTACTACCGTCAAGCATGGTGGTGGTAGTATTATGCTCTGGGACTGTTTCGCTGCCAATTGAACTGGTGCTTTAAATGGGACAATGAAAAAGGAGTACGTGGCGATCTCGTTCCTCCGGGTTCATTGGACCACCAATGACGGACATGACAGCCTCGTTCATCTTTCTTAACAATGATTTATTTTGCAATAAATGTTATTTTCAGTCCTTTCTGTCCGCCCCCCTCACACAGAGGATTACCTCCAAATTCTTCAGGACAAACTAAAATCCTCAGCCCGGAGGTTGGGTCTTGGGCGCAGTTGGGTGTTCCAACAGGACAATGACCCCAAACCATACTTGCCAACCCTCCCGAATTTTCCGGGAGACTCCCGAAATTCAGCGCCTCTCCCGAAAACCTCCCGGGACAAATATTCTCCCGAAAATCTCCCGATTTTCCGCCGGAGCTGGAGGCCACGCCCCCTCCAGCTCCATGCGGACCTGAGTGAGGACAGCCTTTTTTCACTATGGGAGGACAACAGGGTGACAAGAACTAAATCATCCAGACTAGAGATAAATTGTATTATTATGTTTATCTTACCTAAAAATAAATATATTTATTAATTTAAATAAAACAAAAAACTAAATACATTTTTACTATATTTTGCTAAAAACATCAAAATTAATTGTATTTTTATTTTTATTTTTTCTGACTCCTTATTACATCCAGCCATAGAATTTTACATTAAAATAAACACATTTGAAATAATTAATTTTAAATGATCATAATAATTCATTTAAAATGACCATATTTAATTATTAAAATAATTGCTTGTTTATCAACAACTTTAGCATTTTATTCATTACATTTTGAAGCTCTCAGAAGACAAGTTATGTTATATTCCTTAATATTTATTGATGCAAGTTTGAAGTATCAATTATCTAAACACAGTTTTGTTTGCATATTTTCAGGATATATATATATATATATATATATATATATATATATTAGAGATGCGCGGTTTGATACTACGCATGATACTACGTCTGATACTACGTCTTATACTACGTGTGATACTACGTCTTATACTACGTGTGATACTACGTCTTATACTATGTCTTATACTACGTCTGATACTACGTCTGACACTACGTCTTATACTACGTCTTATACTACGCCTGATACTACGCATGATACTACGTCTGATACTACGTCTTATACTACGTCTGATACTATGTCTGATACTACGTCTGACACTGACACTACGTCTTATACTACGCCTGATACTACGCATGATACTACGTCTGATACTACGTGTGATACTACGTCTTATACTACGTCTGATATTACGTCTGATACTACGTGTGATACTACGTCTTATACTATGTCTACGTCTGATACTACGTCTGACACTACGTCTTATACTATGCCTGATACTACGCATGATACTACGTCTGATACTACGTCTTATACTACGTGTGATACTACGTCTAATACAACGTCTGATACTACGTCTTATACTACGTGTGATACTACGTCTTATCCTATGTCTTATACTACGTGTGATACTACGTCTGATACTACGTGTGATACTACGTCTTATACTATGTCTATGTCTGATACTACGTCTGACACTACGTCTTATACTACGCCTGATACAACGCATGATACTACGTCTGATACTACGTCTTATACTACGCCTGATACTACGCATGATACTACGTCTGATACTACGTCTTATACTACGTGTGATACTACGTCTAATACAACGTCTGATACTACGTCTTATACTACGTCTGATACTACGTCTTATCCTATGTCTTATACTACGTGTGATACTACGTCTGATACTACATGTGATACTACGTCTGATACTACGTCTTATACTACGTGTGATACTACGTCTTATACTATGTCTTATACTACGTCTGATACTATGTCTGATACTACGTCTGACACTACGTCTTATACTCACCTGATACTACGCATGATGCTACGTCTGATACTACGTCTTATACTATGTCTGATAGTACGTCTGATACTATGTCTTATACTACGTCGGATACTACGTCTGATACTACGTCTGATACTACGTGTGATACTACGTCTGACACTACGTCTTATACTACGTCTGACACTACGTCTTATACTACGCCTGATACTACGCATGATACTACGTCTGATACTACGTCTTATACTACGCATGATACTACGCATGATACTACGTCTGATACTACGTCTTATACTACGTGTGATACTACGTCTAATACAACGTCTGATACTACGTCTTATACTACGTCTGATACTACGTCTTATCCTATGTCTTATACTACGTGTGATACTACGTGTGATACTACGTGTGATACTACGTCTTATACTATGTCTTATACTACGTCTGATACTACGTCTGATACTACGCCTGATACTACGCATGATACTACGTCTGATACTACGTCTTATACTACGTGTGATACTACGTCTAATACAACGTCTGATACTACGTCTTATACTACGTCTGATACTACGTCTGATACTACGTCTGACACTACGTATTATACTACGCCTGATACTACGCATGATACTACGTCTGATATTACGTTTTATACTACGTCTGATACTACATCTGATACTACGTCTGACACTACGTCTTATACTACGCCTGATACTACGCATGATACTACGTCTGATACTACGTCTTATACTACGTCTGACACTACGTCTTATACTACGTCTTATACTATGTCTGATACTACGTGTGATACTACGTCTGACACTACGTCTGACACTACGTCTTATACTACGCCTGATACTACGCATGATACTACGTCTGATACTACGTCTTATACTACGTGTGATACTACGTCTGACACTACGTCTTATACTACGTCTTATACTATGTCTGATACTACGTCTGATACTACGTCTTATACTACGTCTGATACTACGTCTGATACTACGTGTGATACTACGTCTGACACTACGTCTGACACTACGTCTTATACTACGTCTTATACCACGCCTGATACTACACATGATACTACGTCTGATACTACGTCTTATACTACGTCTGATATTACGTCTGACACTACGTCTTATACTACGTCTTATACTACGTCTGATACTACGTCTGATACTACGTGTGATACTACGTCTGACACTACGTCTGACACTACGTCTTATACTACGTCTTATACTACGCCTGATACTACACATGATACTACGTCTGATACTACGTCTTATACTACGTCTGATATTACGTCTGACACTACGTCTTATACTACGTCTTATACTACGTCTGATACTACGTCTGATACTACGTGTGATACTACGTCTGACACTACGTCTGACACTACGTCTTATACTACGTCTTATACCACGCCTGATACTACACATGATACTACGTCTGATACTACGTCTTATACTACGTCTGATATTACGTCTGACACTACGTCTTATACTACGTCTTATACTACGTCTGATACTACGTCTTATACTACGTGTGATACAACGTCTTATACTACGTCTTATACTACGTCTGACACTACGTCTTATACTACGTCTTATACTACGTCTTATACTACGTCTGATACTACGTCTGATACTACGTCTTATACTACGTGTGATACTACATCTTATACTATGTCTTATACTACGTGTGATACTACGTGTGATACTACGTCTTATACTACGTGTGATACTTTGTCTGATACTATGTCTTATACTACGTGTGATACTACGTCTAATACAACGTCTGATACTACGTCTGATACTACGTGTGATACTACGTGTGATACTACGTCTGATACTACGTGTGATACTACGTCTTATACTATGTCTTATACTACGTGTGATACTACGTCTGATACTACGTCTTATACTACGTCTTATACTACGTGTGATACTTTGTCTGATACTATGTCTTATACTACGTGTGATACTACGTCTTATACTACGTGTGATACTACGTCTAATACAACGTCTGATACTACGTCTTATACTACGTCTTATACTACGTCTTATACTACGTCTGATACTACGTCTTATACTACGTGTGATACTACGTCTAATACAACGTCTGATACTACGTCTTATACTACGCCTGATACTACGCATGATACTACGTCTGATACTACGTCTAATACAACGTCTGATACTACGTCTTATACTACGTCTGATACTACGTCTTATCCTATGTCTTATACTACGTGTGATACTACGTCTGATACTACGTGTGATACTACGTCTTATACTATGTCTTATACTACGTCTGATACTACGTCTGACACTACGTCTTATACTACGTGTGATACTACGTGTGATACTACGTCTAATACAATGTCTGATACTACGTCTTATACTACGTGTGATACTACGTCTTATCCTATGTCTTATACTACGTGTGATACTACGTCTGATACAACGTCTGATACTACGTGTGATACTACGTGTGATACTACGTCTTATACTACGTCTTATACTACGTGTGATACTGTACCAGTACCGGTATACCGTACAACCCTAGTGTTGGATCCTCTCAGCGATGCCAGGCGGGATAAGTGGAGGAAGCTGGTGAAAAGCGAGGGCGTGAAAGGGCAAATCCATGGAGGCTGGCTCAGATTGGACAGGATGGTCGGTGTGAGTGGATTACAGAGGAGACTTCCTCCGTCTTTATGAGAGAGTGTCATAAAGCCGGCTGCAACACTCCAACTCGCGCGGCCTCCGTGCATCCCTCCCTCCCTCCCCGCTCCCGCCGGGGTTTGCCTCGGAATTGTGAGAGATGAATATGGAGTGATGATGAAAAAGAAGGTGAATGATTGCCAAGGAAACAAATGGAGGATTTTCCTCCAGGAAATAAAGAAGGGGAAGATTGCCCCCTTTTTTCGCATCCATGCTTTCCCTTCTTTGACTTCCCCAAGTGGAATAATTATGCTCTCATTTTCTGCCATTGTTGCTTTGTCAATGTGCAAAACTCCAAGACCTCTCCTCGCTTTATGCATATCTTAGCCCCTTGTAAATGTCACGTACGTTCGTGTGGGATGCCAGCACAGCTTGTCAGTAGTCTTCGCTGAAAGTGTCTTCAAAATGTCTCTTTTATGTATTTATTTGACAGGGACAGTGCAATGAAACTTTGCTACACCATAGGTAATCAATGTCAAAGCGAATAAGACTTTTGCAAACCTTGTCCCAAAGTGAAAAAACACATTGTCTATTAAACAGACAAGAAGCAAGGAATCATGCAGAGACAGAGTTCAATTTAGCTCATGAGGAGAACGCATGGAGCTGCACACTTAGTCACAGTCTCGAAATACGTGTTATGATCCGCTGCCCGGATCATATTTTTGTTTTTGTTTTCAAGTCACTTGTGTTTTCAGCACCTCTTGAGTTTGTTTCTGTTGCCATGACGGCAGATTATAGTCACCTGCCTCTGGTTAGTGTCCCGGACGCGCACCTGTTGCCCGGGCACTAATCAGAGGGCTATTTAGTTTACGCGCTGGCCTCACTCGGTCTGTTGGTTTTGTTTGCTCCTACGCAACAAGTTACGTTCTTGGTTTCTCTCATAGTCTGCATTTTTGATGTTAGCATCTTTTGGCTACCCTCTTGTTTTCCGTGCCGTGGTGCACCGCGCAGCATTTTGTTCTGCAATCAGAATAAATCATTTATTCTCACCTGCAAGCCGCTTCCTGACATCCCTCTGCATCTTGAAAAGACGACCTACGGCATCACCATGCCTCGAAGGCGTAACACTACGCTCTAAGGTTCATCTCATATAAATATTTAGGGGTTCATATTGATAATCTTCTCTGCTGGAAGACACATATTGACAAACTGTGCAATAGACTGCAACAGAGGCTATATTTTTTTGCGAAGATTAAGATTGTACGGCGTAAGCAGCCACATCATGATGATTTTTCTACCGTGCCATTGTAGAGAGCATCATTAGATACGGGATCACCTCATGGTTTGGCAACCTAACCCATCCATCCATCCATCTTCTTCCGCTTATCCGAGGTCGGGTCGCGGGGGCAGCAGCCTAAGCAGGGAAGCCCAGACTTCCCTCTCCCCAGCCACTTCGTCCAGCTCTTCCCGGGGGCTCCCGAGGCGTTCCCAGGCCAGCCGGGAGACATAGTCTTCCCAGCGTGTCCTGGGTCTTCCCCGTGGCCTCCTACCGGTCGGACGTGCCCCAAACGTCGATCGGGTGGCATCCTGACCAGATGCCCGAACCACCTCATCTGGCTCCTCTCGATGTGGAGGAGCAGCGGCTTTACTTTGAGCTCCCCCCGGATGACAGAGCTTCTCACCCTATCTCTAAGGGAGAGCCCCGCCACCCGGCGGAGGAAACTCATTTCGGCCGCTTGTACCCGTGATCTTGTCCTTTCGGTCATAACCCAAAGCTCATGACCATAGGTGAGGATGGGAACGTAGATCGACCGGTAAATTGAGAGCTTTGCCTTCCGGCTCAGCTCCTTCTTCACCACAACGGATCGATACAGCGTCCGCATTACTGAAGATGCCGCACCGATCCGCCTGTCGATCTCACGATCCACTCTTCCCTCACTCGTGAACAAGACCCCGAGGTACTTGAACTCCTCCACTTGGGGCAAGATCTCCTCCCCAACCCGAAGATGGCATTCCACCCTTTTCCGGGCGAGAACCATGGACTCGGACTTGGAGGTGCTGATTCTCATCCCAGTCGCTTCACACTCGGCTGCGAACCGATCCAGCGAGAGCTGAAGATCCTGGCCAGATGAAGCCATCAGGACCACATCATCTGCAAAAAGCAGAGACCTAATCCTGCAGCCACCAAACCGGATCCCCTCAACGCCTTGACTGCGCCTAGAAATTCTGTCCATAAAAGTTATGAACAGAATCGGTGACAAAGGGCAGCCTTGGCAGAGTCCAACCCTCACTGGAAACGTGTCCGACTTACTGCCGGCAATGCGGACCAAGCTCTGACACTGATCATACAGGGAGCGGACCGCCAAAATCAGACAGTCCGATACCCCATACTCTCTGAGCACTCCCCACAGGACTTCCCGAGGGACACGGTCGAATGCCTAACCGTTAAGCTAAAAAGCAAACTGGCCGGCATGCATAAAACGGCAATGAAAATCGTAGGGAGGAAAGAATATGAGCCTATACAGAGCATCTATGAGCAGGCAGTTAGGAAAAAAGCTAAGAAAATTATTTCCAACTCACAACACCCACTCTTTCCTGAATATGGAACCCTGCCATCAGGGAGAAGACTCCGGGTCCCACTATGCAAATCTAACCGCCTTAAATTATCATTTGTCCCAGCCTCCATTAAGCTGACCAACAATGTGCAATAGAATTTTAATACATAGGTTAGCACCTTTTTTTAGCACATAGCACTTTAGCACATAGCACTTTAGAACTAAGCACTTTAGCACACAGCACTTTATCCATGAGCTCTAGTGCAATGCACATTGGTACTTTATCTTTATCTCCATACTGTAGATTTTATGCCTACATCAAAGTGCCACCTATGTCTATCAAGCTCCATGTTCTGATGTTTAAATGTTAGTTGTATGGTTGTGGTTGTGTCTGTGCTTGTGTTTTTGTTCTGTTGTTTTTGGGTATGTTAAGAAAGCAATGATGCACTGTGCCCAAGACAAATTTCCCCTGCGGGGACAATAAAGTTGAACCTTGAACCTTGAACCTTGATATCCCGCGTCCCTCCATTTATTCAGGAGTTCCACAGTCAACATCACTGGAGGAGTGGCCACATATATCATGCAAAGCAGGTCCAGGACGCACAATGCGTGACGGAATGTGCTGGAGGCCTTGTGATTTCGCCCTGTCTCCGCTTCGTCTGCGTGCTGTCATCTTATCTGCGTTGAGGTCCTTGTTGTCTCTGCTTCGTCTGTGTGCTGTCGTCTTATCCTCGTTGAGGTCCTTGAAGTCCTTGGCTGTTAGCGGGCTAAAATAAAGATAACATCCGCGGCTGAGGCCACCCCTCAGACAGGAAGTTCCGTCCTTGCACAGATACAAAATTCTAACTTGACTATAGCAACAGACTTTAAGCATACTAAAGCTGTGTGATAATATATATACATGATTATTCTAACACACATACAAAAAGATTAAACCTCTTAAGGCCCAAGCTGTTTGTTTACATGCTTTTTTTAATTTCTCTTTGCTATTTGTGCTTATTGGACCCTTATTAGAATAAAAACTAAGAATCATATTTTGATATGATGTACTTAGTCCATAAGTACACAAACGTGTACTTCATGTTTAGTGACATGCTAATTCTTATTTGTACACTTTTCTTTCCAAATTCCATTGTATGTTATACTCTTCTGACACCACCAGATGGCAGTATAAGTGCCCACATAAGCGGCCATAAGACCCCAATTCAGTAGTGTACACAATTTAGAAAATAAGAGCTAAAAGGTGCTGTCCACGCATGTGGCCACTCAGCTTTTAGAGGATTTATTAAGACAAGTACAAAAAAATATAAAAATTGGCCCCATTTGTGCGTACTGCACCCAGTTCTAGTGCTCACAAGTCTGATTTCCCTTAAGCAGCTTTTCCAGTTTGTACTTCTTGACACATCACATCAGGGGGCTAATACATCAAGACACTCAAAAATAGCTTCTAAAAATGAGAAATGTATAAAATTATGTTATTTGTTTGGGGTAATATAGCGGTGATCCAGTTATCCGGGAGATGGCAAAAAGCCGCTGCCTGACCAGGGCTCAGAGGATCTGCAGAGACTCCTCCCACCCCCACCAAGGACTGTTTTCACTGCTGGACTCTAGAAAGAGGTTCTGCAGCCTCCGTAGCAGAACCTCCAGGTTCTGTAACAGCTTATTCCCTCAGGCCGTAAGACTCTTGAACGCATCACAATAATCCCCTCAATTCCTCCCCCAAAAACGTCTGGAATATAAAGAAAATATAACGTACATCCATAAACGTGGATGCATATGCCATCCATCCATCCATCCATCCATTTTCTTCCACTTATCCGAGGTCGGGTCGCAAGACTTCCCTCTCCCCACCCACTTCGTCCAGCTCCTCCCGGGGGATCCCGAAGCGTTCTCAGGCCAGCCGGGAGACATAGTCTTTCCAACGTGTCCTGGGTCTTCCCCTCGGCCTCCTGCCGGTCGGACGTGCCCCAAACACCTCCCTAGGGAGGCGTTCGGGTGGCATCCTGACCAGATGCCCGAACCACCTCATCTGGCTCCTCTCCATGTGGAGGAGCAGCGGCTTTACTCTGAGTACCTCCCGGATGACAGAGCTTCTCACCCTATCTCTAAGGGAGAGACCCGCCACCCGGCGGAGGAAACTCATTTCGCCCGGAAAAGGGTGGAATGCCATCTTCGGGTTGGGGAGGAGACCCTGCCCCAAGTGGAGGAGTTCAAGTACCTCAGAGTCTTTTTCACGAGTGAGGGAAGAGTGGACGCTGTATCGATCCGTTGTGGTGAAGAAGGAGCTGAGCCGGAAGGCAAAGCTCTCAATTTACCGGTCGATCTACATTCCCACGCCGAAAGGACAAGATCATGGGTACAAGCGGCCGAAGTTCTAGTGCTCACACGTCTGATTTCCCTGAAGCAGCTTTTCCAGTTTGTACTTCTTGGGGGCTAATACATCAAGACACTCAACAATAAATTCTAAAAATGAGAAATGTATAAAATGATGTTATATTTTTGGGGTAATATGGCGGTGATCCAGTTATCCGGGAGATGGCAAAAAGCCACTGCCTGACCAGGGCTCAGAGGATCTGCAGAGACTCCTCCCACCCCCAGCAAGGACTGTTTTCACTGCTGGACTCTAGGTTCCTCAGCCTCCGTAGCAGAACCTGGACTTTCTGTAACAGCTTCTTCCCTCAGGCCGTAAGACTCTTGAACGCATCACAATAATCCCCTCAATCCCCCCCAAAAAACGGCTAGTATATAAAGAAAATATAACATACATCCATAAACGTGGATGCATATGCCATCCATCCATCCATCCATACATTTTGTTTCGCTTATCCGAGGTCGGGTCGCAAGACTTCCCTCTCCCCAGCCACTTCGTCCAGCTACTCCCGGGGGATACCGAGGCGTTCCCAGTCCAGCCGGGAGACATAGTCTTTCCAACGTGTCCTGGGTCTTCCCCTTGGCCTCCTGCCGGTCAGACGTGCCCCAAACACCTCCCTAGGGAGGCGTTCGGGTGGCATCCTGACCAGATGCCCGAACCAACTCATCTGGCTCCTCTCCATGTGGAGGAGCAACGGCTTTACTCTGAGTTCCTCCCGGATGACAGAGCTTCTCACCCTATCTCTAAGGGAGAGCCCTGCCACCCGGCGGAGGAAGCTAATTTCGCCCGGAAAAGGGTGGAATGCCATCTTCGGGTTGGGGAGGAGACCCTGCCCCAAGTGGAGGAGTTCAAGTACCTCAGAGTCTTGTTCACGAGTGAGGGAAGAGTGGATCGTGAGATCGACAGGCAGATGGGTGCGGCATTTTCAGTAATGCGGACGCTGTATCGATCCGTTGTGGTGAAGAAGGAGCTGAGCCGGAAGGCAAAGCTCTCAATTTACCGGTCGATCTACGTTCCCATCCTCACCTATGGTCATGAGCTTTGGGTTATGACCGAAAGGACAAGATCATGGGTACAAGCGGCCGAAGTTCTAGTGCTCACACGTCTGATTTCCCTGAAGCAGCTTTTCCATTTTGTACTTCTTGGGGGCTAATACATCAAGACACTCAACAATAAATTCTAAAAATGAGAAATGTATAAAATGATGTTATATTTTTGGGGTAATATGGCAGTGATCCAGTTATCCGGGAGATGGCAAAAAGCCACTGCCTGACCAGGGCTCAGAGGATCTGCAGAGACTCCTCCCACCTCCAACAAGGACTGTTTTCACTGCTGGACTCTAGGTTCCTCAGCCTCCGTAGCAGAACCTCCAGGTTCTGTAACGGCTTCTTCCCTCAGGCCGTAAGACTCTTGAACGCATCACAATAATCCCCTCAATTCCCCCCCAAAAACGGCTGGAATATAAAGAAAATATAACATACATCCATAAACGTAGATGCATATGCCATCCATACATCCATCCATCCATTTTCTTCCGCTTAGCCAAGGTCAAGGCACAAGACTTCCCTCTACCCAGCCACTTCGTCCAGCTCCTCCCTGGGGATCCCGAAGCGTTCCCAGGCCAGCCGGGAGACATAGTCTTTCCAACGTGTCCTGGGTCTTCCCCTCGGCCTCCTGCCGGTCAGACGTGCCCCAAACACCTCCCTAGGGAGGCGTTCGGGTGGCATCCTGACCAGATGCCCGAACCAACTCATCTGGCTCCTCTCCATGTGGAGGAGCAGCGGCTTTACTCTGAGCTCCTCCCGGATGACAGAGCTTCTCACCCTATCTCTAAGGGAGAGCCCCGCCACCCGGCGGAGGAAACTCATTTCGCCCGGAAAAGGGTGGAATGCCATCTTCGGGTTGGGGAGGAGACCCTGCCCCAAGTGGAGGAGTTCAAGTACCTCGGAGTCTTGTTCACGAGTGAGGGAAGAGTGGATCGTGAGATCGACAGGCGGATCGGTGAGGCGTCTTCAGTAATGCGGACGCTGTATCGATCCGTTGTGGTGAAGAAGGAGCTGAGCCGGAAGGCAAAGCTCTCAATTTACCGGTCGATCTACGTTCCCATCCTCACCTATGGTCATGAGCTTTGGGTTATGACCGAAAGGACAAGATCATGGGTACAAGCGGCCGAAGTTCTAGTGCTCACACGTCTGATTTCCCTGAAGCAGCTTTTCCATTTTGTACTTCTTGGGGGCTAATACATCAAGACACTCAACAATAAATTCTAAAAATGAGAAATGTATAAAATGATGTTATATTTTTGGGGTAATATGGCAGTGATCCAGTTATCCGGGAGATGGCAAAAAGCCACTGCCTGACCAGGGCTCAGAGGATCTGCAGAGACTCCTCCCACCTCCAACAAGGACTGTTTTCACTGCTGGACTCTATGTTCCGCAGCCTCCGTAGCAGAATCTCCAGGTTCTGTAATAGCTTCTTCCTTCAGGCCGTAAGACTCTTTAACGCATCACAATAATCCCCTCAATCCCCTCCCAAAAACGACTGGTATATAAAGAAAATATAACATATGTCTATAAACGTGGATGCATATGCCATCCATACATCCATCCATTTTCTTCCGCTTATCCGAGGTCGGGTCGCAAGACTTCCCTCTCCACAGCCACTTCATCCAGCTCCTCCCAGGGGATCCCGAAGCGTTCCCAGGCCAGCCGGGAGACATAGTCTTTCCAACGTGTCCTGGGTCTTCCCCTCGGCCTCCTGCCGGTCGGCCGTGCCCCAAACACCTCCCTAGGGAGGTGTTCCGGTGGCATCCTGACCAGACGCCCGAACCACCTCATCTGGCTCCTCTCGATGTGGAGGAGCAGCGGCTTTACTTTGAGCTCCCCCCGGATGACAGAGCTTCTCACCCTATCTCTAAGGGAGAGCCCCGCCACCCGGTGGAGGAAACTCATTTGGGCCGCTTGTACCCGTGATCTTGTCCTTTCAGTCATAACCCAAAGCTCATGACCATAGGTGAGGATGGGAACGTAGATCGACCGGTAAATTGAGAGCTTTGCCTTCCGGCTCAGCTCCTTCTTCACCACAACGGATCGATACAGCGTCCGCATTACTAAAGACGCTGCATCGATCCGCCCGTCGATCTCAAGATCCACTCTTCCCCCACTCATGAGCAAGACCCCGAGGTACTTGAACTCCTCCACTTGGGGCAAGATCTCCTCCCCAATCCAGAGATGGCACTCCACCCTTTTCCGGGCAAGAACCATGGACTCGGACTGGGAGGTGCTGATTCTCATCCCAGTCGCTTCACACTCGGCTGCGAACCGATCCAGTGAGAGCTGAAGATCCTGGC
>NC_084566.2:43471624-43531624 GCF_033978685.3 Nerophis lumbriciformis | reverse complement strand
CATAACAAGTCAGTGATGTACTGAGGGGCCCTGCCATGTAACTGAATAGTAGGGGCATAACAAGTCAGTGATGTACTGAGGGGCCCCGCCATGCAACTGAAGAGTAGTGGCATAACAAGTCAGTGATGTAGTGAGGGCCCCCACCATGCAACTGAAGAGTAGTGGGCATAAGAAGTCAGTGATGTAGTGAGGGGCCCCGCCATGCAACTGAAGAGTAGGGGCATAACAAGTCAGTGATGTACTGAGGGGCCCCACCATGCACTGAAAAGTAGGGGGAATAAGAAGTCAGTGATGTACTGAGTGGCCCCACCATGCAACTGAAGAGTAGGAGCGTAAGAAGTCAGTGATGTACTGAGGGGCCCCACCATGCAACTGAAGAGTAGGGGCATAACAAGTCAGTGATGTAGTGAGGGGCCCCGCCATGCAACTGAAGAGTAGGGGCATAACAAGTCAGTGATGTACTGAGGGGCCCCACCATGCAACTGAAGAGTAGGTGCTAAGAGGCCTAGCCCAATTCCTGAAAAACAAACCCCACACCATAATTCCTCCTCCACCAAATTTCACAGTCGGCACAATGCAGTCCGAAATGTAGCGTTCTCCTGGCAACCTCCAAACCCAGACTGGTCCATCAGAGTGCCAGACGGAAAAGTGTGATTCATCAGTCCAGAGATGGCGTCTCCACTGCTCTAGAGTCCAGTGGTGATGTCCTTTACACCACTGCATCCCACACTTTGCATTGGACTTGGTGATGTATGGCTTAGATTCAGCCGCTCGGCCATGAAAACCCATTCCATGGAGCTCTCTGCGTACTGTATGTGGGCTAATTGGAAGGTCACATGAATTTTGGAGCTCTGTAGCAACTGACTGTGCAGAAAGTCTTTGCACTATGCTGACCCCCTCTCTGTCACTTGGTTGCTGTTGTTCCCAAACTCTTCCATTTTCTTATAATAAAGCTGACTTCGGAATATTTGGGAGCGAGGAAATTCGATGATGAATAACGTTTATTCCTGTTGTTTCTGCAGCGTGTGCGGCAGGTTTCTACAAGTCCAGGTCGCCTGAGGCCGGATGCTCCAAGTGTCCTCCACACAGCTACTCGCTCCGGGAAGGCTCCGCCGTCTGCGACTGCCACTCCGGCTTCTTCCGGGCTGCCGGTGACCCTCCCTTCATGGCCTGTTCCCGTAAGTACGCTCGCTTGTACACACCTCCTAACGCACCTTTTTTGAGGCAAGGCACATTTTTTTCAGAAAAAGCAAGAAACGTTAATGTACTTTGTGGATGCCGTAAGTTTTTGCTGTCGTCCAGCATTCTGTTTCTGTTTACTTTGTAGCCAGTTCAGTTTTACTTTCAGTTTTGCATAGCCATTGCCTTTTCCTTTCCCTGCCCCTTTTGTGGTTTAAGCATTACATACTTTTTTTTTTACCTGCACACTGCCTCCCGCTGTGGTCTGCATATTGGGATCACAACAAACCATCCTCGTCTCACCCGACACATTCCGATTTTTACGAAGCAATTAATTACCTGCTGTCACCTACTGACATGGAGTACTACATGGTTACTCCATCCATCTTCTTCCGCTTAGCAGCAGCCTAAGCAGGGAAGCCCAGGCTTTCCTCTCCCCACCCACTGGGTCCAGCTCTTACCGGGGGATCCCGTTGCGTTCCCAGGCCAGCCGGGAGACATAGTCTTCCCAACGTGTCCTGGGTCTTCCCCGTGGCCTCCTACCGGTCGGACGTGCCCTAAACACCTCCCTAGGGAGGCGTTCGGGTGGCATCCTGACCAGATGCCCGAACCACCTCATCTGGCTCCTCTCCATGTGGAGGAGCCGCGGCTTTACTTTGAGCTCCTCCCGGATGGCAGAGCTTCTCACCCTATCTCTAAGGAAAAGACCCGCCACCCGGGGGAGGAAACTCATTTGGGCCGCTTGTACCCGTGATCTTGTCCTTTTGGTCATAACCCAAAGCTCATGACCGTTCAGAGGCAGTTTTATATGACGAAGACAAGCAGCTACTGTATTAGAGGAGAGGTAAGCAGGTTAGAGAGCCTCAGAATGCTAGTAATCCACCTCTGGAGGTAGAGTCTGTAAGTTAAGTTGAACATCCATTCATCCATCCGTCTTCTTCCGCTTATCCGAGGTCGGGTCTCCCCAGCCACTTGGTCCAGCTCTTACCGAGGGATCCCGATGCGATCCCAGGCCAGTTGGGAGACATAGTCTTCCCAACGTGTCCTGGGTCTTCCCCGTGGCCTCCTACCGGTCGGACGTGCCCTAAACACCTCCCTAGGGAGGCGTTCGGGTGGCATCCTGACCAGATGCCCGAACCACCTCATCTGGCTCCTCTCCATGTGGAGGAGCCGCGGCTTTACTTTGAGCTCCTCCCGGATGGCAGAGCTTCTCACCATATCTCTAAGGAAAAGACCCGCCACCCGGGGGAGGAAACTCATTTGGGCCGCTTGTACCCGTGATCTTGTCCTTTCGGTCATAACCCAAAGCTCATGACCGTTCAGAGGCAGTTTTATATGACGAAGACAAGCAGCTACTGTATTAGAGGAGAGGTAAGCAGGTTAGAGAGCCTCAGAACGCTAGTAATCCACCTCTGGAGGACCCGGCCACTTGGTCCAGCTCCTCCCGGGGATCCCGAGGCGTTCCCAGGCCAGCCGGGAGACATAGTCTTCCCAACGTGTCCTGGGTCTTCCCCGTGGCCTCCTACCGGTCCGACGTGCCCTAAACACCTCCCTAGGGAGGCGTTCGGGTGGCATCCTGACCAGATGCCCGAACCACCTCATCTGGCTCCTCTCCATGTGGAGGAGCAGCGGCTTTACTTTGAGCTCCTCCCGGATGGCAGAGCTTCTCACCCTATCTCTAAGGAAAAGACCCGCCACCCGGGGGAGGAAACTCATTTGGGCCGCTTGTACCCGTGATCTTGTCCTTTCGGTCATAACCCAAAGCTCATGACCGTTCAGAGGCAGTTTTATATGACGAAGACAAGCAGCTACTGTATTAGAGGAGAGGTAAGCAGGTTAGAGAGCCTCAGAACGCTAGTAATCCACCTCTGGAGGTAGAGTCTGTAAGTTAAGTTGAATATCCATTCATCCATCCGTCTTCTTCCGCTTATCCGAGGTCGGGTCTCCCCAGCCACTTGGTCCAGCTCCTCCCGGGGATCCCGAGGCGTTCCCAGGCCAGCCGGGAGACATAGTCTTCCCAACATGTCCTGGGTCTTCCCCGTGGCCTCCTACCGGTCGGACGTGCCCTAAACACCTCCCTAGGGAGGCGATCGGGTGGCATCCTGACCAGATGCCCGAACCACCTCATCTGGCTCCTCTCGATGTG
The DNA here is from genome assembly GCF_033978685.3 of Nerophis lumbriciformis. NCBI lineage: Eukaryota > Metazoa > Chordata > Actinopteri > Syngnathiformes > Syngnathidae > Nerophis > Nerophis lumbriciformis. Next base: position 43,528,299 of record NC_084566.2, on the reverse strand, counting down.
GAGGAGCCGTGGCTTTACTTTGAGTTCCTCCCGGATGGCAGAGCTTCTCACCATATCTCTAAGGAAAAGACCCGCCACCCGGGGGAGGAAACTCATTTCGGCCGCTTGTACCCGTGATCTTGTCCTTTCGGTCATAACCCAAAGCTCACTCCCGTTCAGAGGCAGTTTTATATGACGAAGACAAGCAGCTACTGTATTAGAGGAGAGGTAAGCAGGTTAGAGAGCCTCAGAACGCTAGTAATCCACCTCTGGAGGTAGAGTCTGTAAGTTAAGTTGAACATCCATTCATCCATCCGTCTTCTTCCGCTTATCCGAGGTCGGGTCTCCCCAGCCACTTGGTCCAGCTCCTCCCGGGGATCCCGAGGCGTTCCCAGGCCAGTCGGGAGACATAGTCTTTCCAACGTGTCCTGGGTCTTCCCCGTGGCCTCCTACCGGTCGGACGTGCCCTAAACACCTCCCTAGGGAGGCGTTCGGGTGGCATCCTGACCAGATGCCCGAACCACCTCATCTGGCTCCTCTCCATGTGGAGGAGCCGCGGCTTTACTTTGAGCTCTTCCCGGATGACAGAGCTTCTCACCCTATCTCTAAAGGAGAGACCCGCCACCCGGCAGAGGAAACTCATTTTGGCCGCTTGTACCCGTGATCTTGTCCTTTCGGTCATAACCCAAAGCTCATGACCATAGGTGAGGATGGGAACGTAGATCGACCGGTAAATTGAGAGCTTTGCCTTCCGACTCAGCTCCTTCTTCACCACAACGGATCGATAAAGCGTCCGCATTACTGAAGACGCCACCTGTTGATCTCACCATCCACTCTTCCCTCACTCGTGAACAAGACTCCCAGGTACTTGAACTCCTCCACTTGGGGCAGGGTCTCCTCCCCAACCCGGAGATGGCACTCCACCCTTTCCCGGGCGAGAACCATGGACTCGGACCAGTCGATTCACACTCGGCTGCGAACCGATCCAGTGAGAGCTGAAGGTCCTGGCCCGATGAAGCCATCAGGACCACATCATCTGCAAAAAAGCAGAGACCTAATCCAAAACCTAATCAAAGGGCAGCCTTGGCCCGGAGTCCAACCCTCACTGGAAACGTGTCCGACTTACTGCCGGCAATGCGGACCAAGCTCTGGCACTGATCGTACAGGGAGCGGACCGCCACAATCAGACATGGTTACTCTCAGATTATAATTATTGATTAGTAGGCTAGACTACCGCAACTCACTTCTTGTCGGGATCTCCGGCAAGAACATCCAGAAGCTGCCGTACTTACAGAATAGTGCTGCTAGGATCCTGGTGAGAGTGCGGAAATATGACCACGTCACACCGGTTCTCAATTCCCTTCACTGGCTTCCTGTTCCACTCAGGGTTGAATACAAAGTCTCCCTACTAACCCACCAGTGCCTCCATGGAAATGCCCCTTTCTACCTCAAAGAACTGCTCACCACCAAATCCTTCACACGACATGAACACAAACTCCTCCAAACTCCGAGGACAAAGCTCTGGAATATGGGAGACCAGGCTTTCTGTTCCACCTCTCCCAGTCAGTGGAACACTGTCCCCGACCACTTGAGGGCACCACAGACTGTGAATGCTTTCAAAAAAGGCTTAAAAACCCTTCTTTTTAAAAGTGCATTTTTTTAGATATATGCGTGCTCATTCTAGTTTTTATTTAGGGTGAGTTTTTCCTTGCCCTTATGTGGGCTTTGTACCGAGGATGTCGTTGTGGCTTGTGCAGCCCTTTGAGACACTTGTGATTTAGGGCTATATAAATAAACATTGATTGATTATTTTTATTTATTTTGATTATCTTTTTTTTTTTTTTTTTTTTTATACACTGTAGCACTTTTGAGGTTGATTGTGATGCAACTTCACCTAACTGGTCAAAAATAAATAAATAAATAAATAAATAAAATAAAATAAAATAAAATAAAAAAATTAAAAAAAATTTTTTTTTAAATTTAAAAAAAAAATTGCAAATTATAATAATAATAATAAATTCTATTTGTAAAGTGCTTTTTACAAATAGAATATATTATTATTATTATTATTATTATGATTTGCAAAAAAATATTTTTTGGACCAGTTAGGTGAAGTTGCATCATTTTCCACGGCACACCAGGCAATATCTGCATTAGGACAGTGGTTGAAAAACACTGTCCTAATGCATGCTGGGTAGACAATGCGACACAGGCAAGACCTGTTATTTGGCGCAGAAAAGCCAACTCAACACATCTCCAACATGCACTTTTTTTTGAATGGCGCTCTTGTCCGGTGATCCTGTTACCGATGACTAAACCACCATCCTCGTCCCGTTAAAGACAAATGTCCTCTTTCTCCTTGTTCAAACCTCTCAGTGAAGTCCAGAAACTTAATTACGCTCATGCGGAGCACGTGGTTTTCATGCCTGGACAAAAAAAAACAAAAAAAAAAACAACTTCTGGTTTGGACAAACACCAAAAATAACAGAAAACGTTGAATCAAATGCGGATTTTTGTCTGATGCCACAAACTGACAGGGATGTGACGATATCAAAATCTCACGGTATCAACGCCACGGTACGATAGAAGACCTGGTAGAAATGCCGTAGTGTGTAAAATGAAGTGGCATCAATGTTTAGGCTAAACACACTTCCTCTAATTGAAGACGTACCTACTCAGTGGCCTCGTGGTGAGAGTGTCCGCCCTGAGATCGGTAAGTCGAGTCATACCAAAGACTATAAAAATGGGACCCGTTACCTCCCTGCTTGGCACTCAGCATCAAGGGTTGGGATTGAATAGAATAGACAATAAACACTTAGGTATTTTTTACATGTGAATAATATGAATGCAGTCTATTATACAGCATTATTCACATGTGAATAATATAAATACAGTCTATTATACAGCATTATTCACATCTGAATAATATAAATACAGTCTATTATACAGCATTATTCACATGTGAATTATATAAATACAGCCTATTATACAGCATTATTCACATGTGAATAATATAAATACAGTCTATTATACAGCGCTATTCACATGTGAATAACATAAATACAGTCTATTTTACAGCATTATTCACATGTGAATAATGTAAATACAGTCTATTATATAGCATTATTCACATGTGAATAACATAAATACAGTCTATTATAAAGCATTATTCACATGTGAATAATATAAATACAGTCTATCATAGAGCATTATTCACATGTGAATAATATAAATACAGTCTTTTATACAGCATTATTCACATGTAAATAATATAAATACAGTCTATTATACAGCATTATTCACATGTGAATAATATACTGTAAATACAGTATTATACAGCATTATTTACATGTGAATAATATAAATACACTCTATTATACAGCATTATTCACATGTGAATAATATAAATACAGTCTATTATACAGAATTTTTCACATGTGAATAATATAAATACAGTCTATTATACATCATTATTCACATGTGAATAACGTAAATACAGTCTATTATACAGCAATATTCACATATGAATAATATGAATACAGTCTATTATACAGCATTATTCAAATGTGAATAACATAAATACAGTCTATTTTACAGCATTATTCAAATGTGAATAATATAAATACAGTCTATTTTACAGCATTATTCGGATGTGAATAACATAAATACAGTTTATTATACAGCATTATTCACATGTGAATAACATAAATACAGTCTATTATACAGCATTATTCACATGTGAATAACATAATAAATACATTGTACATTTACAGTACATGTACAGTCAAAAGGAACATACACATTATACAGTCTGATGGCTGTCGGTATGAAGGACCAGGGGAATTGGGGAATAAAATCACCACAATGATTCCCGGGGTGCGGCCACTGCTGCTGCTCACTGCTCCCCTCACCTCCCAGGGGGTGATCAAGGGTGATGGGTCAAATGCCGAGGACACATTTCACCACACCTAGTGTGTGTGTGACAATCATTGCTACTTTAACTTAACTTTAACTTTAACTTAACCTAACAAACAAAGGCTTTAATCATCATTATTACTACAAAGATGTACTTTTTAGTGCTAAGAATTGTGCGATTTTTTTTTTCAAGCAAATATCCGACAATTTCACATTTAATATTGCTAGGTTGTGAGTTCAAACCCCGGTCGAGTCATACCAAAGACTATTAAAAATGGGAGCCATTACCTCCCTGCTTGGCACTCAGCATCAAGGGTTGGAATTGGGGGGTTAAATCACCAAAAATGATTCCCGGGGCGCGGCCACTGCTGCTGCTCACTGCTCCCCTCACCTCCCAGGGTTGATCTAGTGTGATGGGTCAAATGCAGAGAATAACCTAGTGTGTGTGTGTGACAATCATTGGTATTTTAACTTGAACTTTTAATAACGTTGTTGCCCTAGGGCAGGGGTCGGCAACCCGCGGCTCTCTTTAGCGCCGCCCTAGTGGCTCTCTGGAGCTTTTTCAAAAATGTATGAAAAATGGAAAAAGATGAGGGGGGGGAAAAAAATATTTTTTGTTTTAATATGGTTTCTGTAGGAGGACAAACATGACACAAACCTCCCTAATTGTTATAAATCACACTGTTTATATTAAACATGCTTCACATTCGAGTATTTGGCGAGTGCCGTTGTGTCCTACTAATTTTGGCGGTCCTTGAACTCACCTTAGTTTGTTTACATGTATAACTTTCTCCGACTTTCTAGGACGTGTTTTATGCCACTTTTTTTTCTGTCTCATTTTGTCTACCAAACTTAACGTTGTGCATGAACCCACAAAGGTGAGTTTTGTTGATGTTATTGACTTGTGTGGAGTGCTAATCAGACATTTGGTCACTGCATGACTGCAAGCTAATCGATGCTAACATGCTATTTAGGCTAGCTATATGTACATATTGCATCATTATGCCTCATTTGTAGCTATATTTGAGCTCATTTAGTTTCCTTTAAGTCCTCTTAATTCAATGTATATCTCATGACACACTATCTGTATGTAATATGGCTTTTAATTTGTTGCGGCTCCAGACAGATTTGTTTTTGTATTTTTGGTCCAATATGGCTCTTTCAACATTTTGGGTTGCCGACCCCTGCCCTAGGGTAAACTGGGTAACGCACTGAAAAAGCTAGGGTGACCATTTCTATGACACCAAAAAGGAGGACATTATGCGGCATATCAATAAATGACTATGGTGTACATAGGACTCTGGTATACCTTATTTATAGTACAATTTTGAGTGGTTTAAAGATGATGTTTGTGTGGCTGAATAGGAAAAAATATTAAAGTCAAGTGTTTGTTAACAGTATTTGTATTTATTCAATACATTGTGGTGTTCAAAAAGTGACCACTGAGATGAATCTTTTCAAGTGCAGAGTGCCACAAAGCATAACATGTGTGGACTTATATGTAGTTAACATATATAATAAAAAGAAAAATGCCACAAAAAATTGTCCACATCAACATCAAGGCTGCTTGCTGCATATCTGGTTGCGTTATGCAGAATATGGGCCAAACAGTTTGCAGGGAGCACATCTTTTTGGCTCAGTTTCAGCTTCTGATACACACTGTTATGTTTGCCACAATTGACACTGGCATTGTCTGCTGCATATGCAGACATGTTTTTCACCTCTAAGCCAGACATCTCAAGTTTTGCCAGCAGCTGGTTTGTTATGGCTTCTGACGTTTCGTTGCTGTCACTATAAAAATCCAACAGGACATGTTGGATGCCTTCATCAAAGTGAAAATACCTTACCACAATGGGAAAAACACTTGTTTGTTCTTTTATTTGAGGCGTCGGTTGCCACGGAAAAGGGTAGGTTGTTTTCTTTTATGTAGTCGGTATGTTCCTGTACTGAATGGTGAGCGATGACGTTCTCGCACAATGCCTTGGCTTTTGTTCGGCCACAGGCCATCCCTTTAGCTGTGGGCTAGTCACTGAAAATCTCCCGGTCCACTTTCATGCCGAAGTCTAAACTTCTGTAGGACTGGTGATGCTTTACAGCAGTGGTTCTCAACCTTTTTTCAGTGATGTACCCCCTGTGAACATTTTTTTAATTCAAGTGGCCCCTAATCAGAGCAAAGCATTTTTTGTTGAAAAAAAGAGATAAAGAAGTAAAATACAGCACTATGTCATCAGTTTCTGATTTATTAAATTGTGCAAAATATTGCTCATTTGTAGTGGTCTTTCTTGAACTATTTGGAAAAAAATATATAAAATAACTAAAAACTTGTTGAAAAATAAACAAGTGATTCAATTATAAATAAAGATGTCTACACATAGAAGTAATCATCAACTTAAAGTGCCCTCTTTGGGGATTGTAATGGAGATCCATCTGGATTCAGGAACTTAATTCTAAACATTTCTTCACAAAAAAAGAAATCTTTAACATCAATATTTATGGAACATGTCTACAAAAAATCTAGCTGTCAACACTGAATATTGCATTGTTGCATTTCTTTTCACACTTCTTTTTGACAGACATTTTAGTGAGGGTCAAACCATCATGGCATGGGGGAAACTCTGGCTTTATGGTAATGAATGGAATAGCCGACTTGATTTGATGTTCAGTTTATGAACTTACATTACATTACATACCCCCAGGGGTACGCGTACCCCCATTTGAGAACCACTGCTTTACAGCATGGTACACCTTGCACAGCTCCGCAGCGGTTATCTTGTCATCCAGGGGCGACGAAACTGCACGAAAAAATGTCCTCATTGAAGAGGTACCTTCCGCACGTTTATTACTTTTATGTTTATCCGTACCCGCATGCCGTTCAATTGCAGCTTTCCCCTGACTACCGTATTTTCCGCACTATAAGGCGCACCGGATTATTAGCCGCACCTTCAATGAATTACATATTTCATAACTTTGTCCACCAATAAGCCGCCCCGGATTATAAGCCGCGCCTACGCTGCGCTAAAGGGAATGTCAAAAAAACAGTCAGATAGTTCAGTCAAACTTTAATAATATATTGAAAACCAGCGTTCTAACAACTCTGTCCCAAAATGTACGCAAATGTGCAATCACAAACATAGTAAAATTCAAAATGGTGTAGAGCAATAGTAACATAATGTTGCTCGAACGTTAATGTCACAACACACAAAATAAACATAGCGCTCACCTTCTGAAGTTATTCTTCATTCGTAAATCCTTCGAATTCTTCGTCTTCGGTGTCCGAATTGAAAAGTTGCGCAAGCGTGGTATCCAAAATGGCCGGTTCCGTCTCGTCGAAGTCATCGGGAGTCAGTGTCGCTGTTGTTCTGTGAATCCTGCCTTCCGGAAAGCTCGGACCACAGTTGTGACCGAAATATCTGCCCAGGCATTTACGATCCACTGGCAAATGTTGGCGTATGTCGTCCGGCGCTGTCTGCCCGTCTTAGTGAAGGTGTGTTCGCCTTCGGAGCTGTGTGAAAAAAGCCACCCGGCCTCTTCGCGTAAACTTCCCTTAACCACTCGCTCATCTTTTCTTCATCCATCCATCCCTTCGAGTTAGCTTTTATGATGACGCCGGCTGGAAAGGTCTCTTTTGGCAAGGTCTTCCTTTTGAATATCACCATGGGTGGAAGTTAGCATGGCAAGCTAGAACCACAGTGAAGGATGACTTCTCATTCCCTGTGGTGCGAATATTCACCGTACGTGCTCCCGTTCCACAGTGCGGTTCACAGGAATATCAGTTGCTGTGAAATACGGTAGTAATCCGTGTGCGGATGGAGAGATTGCGTCTTTTTATGAACCGGATCCTTTTCGCTTAGTAGGAGCCATTTTGTGGTCTTTACAGATGTAAACAGGAAATGAAACGTACGGTGATATCCGCGCGTTTTTTCTTCTTCTTCCGGGGGCGGGCGGTAGCTTACAGTAGAAGAAGCGCTTCCTGTTCTATGGGGGCGGGTGCTTTCCTTGGCGGTTGCTTGCGTAGAAGAAGAAGCGCTTCCTGTTCTACCGGGAAAAAAGATGGCGGCTGTTTACCGAAGTTGCGAGATCGAAACTTTATGAAAATGAATCGTAATAAAGCGCACCGGGTTATAAGGCGCACTGTTAGCTTTTGAGAAAATTTGTGGTTTTTAGGTGCGCCTTATAGTGCGGAAAATACGGTACTTACGTCGACATCACATCGACAAAGTGTGCAGAAGCCATGGAATGAGTCTCGGCTGCTTTTCGTTATAAATTCGTTCTCTTTTGTCCATTCAGAATTAAACGAGGTCTTGCGTTTTGGCATGATGCTAACTTTCTGTCAATGTCATGCCGCAACAGCACATGAACCATTGTTTACTTTTTTAACCAATGATAAGCAGATTTGTATCCGACACAGCTCTTAGCCAATCATTTGATACGTTACTGCGTTGGGGGCATTTTTTACGGTCTTTGATTGGCTATCGCGCTGCAGCCCAGCAAAGATGAAGAAACTCCGCTCTTCAAGCCTAGTGCCTCAAAAAGGAGGACAAATACGTGTCCGGCTTGATGCTGCGCCGGACGCCGGACAGGGCATAAAAAATCCGGACTGTCCGGCCTAAATCCGGACACCTGGTCACCCTAACTGTCTCATTTTGTCCACCAAACTTTTAACGTTGTGCGTGAATGCACAAAGGTGAGTTTTGTTGATGTTATTGACTTGTGTGGAGTGCTAATCAGACATATTTGGTCACTGCATGACTGCGAGCTAATCGATGCTAACATGCTATTTAGGCTAGCTATATGTACATATTGCATCATAATGCCTTGTTTGTAGCTATATTTGAGCTCATTTAGTTTCCTTTAAGTCCTCTTAATTCAATTTATATCTCATGTAATATGGCTTTTAATTTGTTGCGGCTCCAGACAGATTTGTTTTTGTATTTTTGGTCCAATATGGCTCTTTCAACATTTTGGGTTGCCGACCCCTGCCCTAGGGTAAACTGGGTAACGCACTGACAAAGCTAAACCTATTTTTACTATAACAATCTACAAGGTTAATACAGTTCTGTTTCTTCCCCTCCATTTGTCTGCTTTCTTTTGTATTTCAAGTTATCATTACATGTATGTATTGTTGCATTTGAAACAATTTTATTGTTGATAATAGAGGTAATTATTGTTATTCCTCATTATCAATAATGTTATTTTTATTGGTATTTGTATTTATCCATTTGTAGTATAATAATGTTCATTGTCATTTTTGTGTTATTAGTATTTACTTCACTAACTGCTTCTTTACTATCACTTTTACTATCATATTTATACATACCCTATTTGTTGACGTTGTTGTTATTGTTATTGTTTTTTGTTGTCTCTTTGTCTTATCCACATTAATATAAATCCATTTAATGAAGTCAAATACAAATAAAGTATCCAACACTTCTCTTGAGTAAAGTCAACTATATGATTTGCCGAAATAGCTGGACAGGACAAAATAAAATAAATTAAAAAAGTAATAATAATAATAACTTTTAATAATGTAAAACACCTCAAAAGTTGATGTTTAGCTTCACTGGCTTCAAATATCTTTCCAGTTTGATGGTTTATCAAGTAACTAGTATCTACTCGTCTCCAACCGGTGCACCGTGACCCGCTCTGTGTCGCCGTGGAAACGCTCCAGACGAAGGTAGCGCTTTAGCACGCTCAGGGTTGCTGGTCATGCCTCAAAAAAAGTAATCAGTTACAAGTTACTTCTGCCAAAAGTAATTTAATTAGCAACTCAGCTACCTCATTGTAAGAGTAATTAGTTATTCAGTTACATCATGACCGAAAAGGAGTAGGAAGAAGCAAAGCTTATTTAATCCCACTTCACGCATTGTGACACAATTACATCCGTGAATGATTAATACAGCAGTTTAATTATTTTTAAATTAAATTAAAATACCTAATAAACCAATAATAATATGGTACAAAAAATACTGATGTAAAGGGTAGGTGTCGCCCTGTTTTCTGTTTTAACATGTTCTATCTACACTTCTGTTAAAATGTATTAATCACTTATTCTTCTCTTCTTTGATACTTTACATTAGTTTTGGACGATACCACACATTTAGGTATCGATGCGATACCAAGTAGTTACAGGATCATACATTGGTCATATTCAAAGTCCAGGGACATATTTAATGACTTTATAAACATAATATGATTTTTTTTTAAACAGGAAAAAGGATTGTAACGATAAAAAATATCGATGTAATCATAGTAGTATCGACTAGATAATAATAATAATAAAAATACATTTGACTTATAAGGCACCTTTCTGGGCACTCAAGGACACCGTACAAAATCAAAACAATAAAATCAATTGGATTAAAAACAACAACAACAAATAGAACAACATATACGCTATTGTACTTGGTATCATTACAGTGGATTTCAGGTGTAGATCCACCCATGGCGTTTGTTTACATTCAGAAGCGCTAGCTTTTGTTAGCGGCGAGCTATTGTATCCTCCCACGGCGTGTAGTGAAGCATGTTTAGCTCATACTTGCCAACCTTGAGACCTCCAATTTCGGGGGGTGGGTGCGGGGGGCGCGGTTGGGGGCGTGGTTAAGAGGGGAGGAGTATATTTACAGCTATAATTCACCAAATCAAGTATTTCATATGTATGTATGTATATATATATATATATATATATATATATATGTATATATGTATATATATATATATATATATATATATATATATATATATATCCCCGCGACCCCGAAGGGAATAAGCGGTAGAAAATGGATGGATGGATGGATGGATGGATATATATATATATATATATATATATATATATATATATATATATATATATATATATATATATATATATATATATATATATAAGAAATAATTGACTTTCAGTGAATTCTAGCTATATATATATATATATATATATATATATATATGTATATATGTATATATGTATATATATATATATATCCCCGCGACCCCGAAAGGAATAAGCGGTAGAAAATGGATGGATGGATGGATGGATATATATATATATATATATATAAGAAATAATTGACTTTCAGTGAATTCTAGCTATATATATATGTATATATATATATATATATATATATCCCCGCGACCCCGAAGGGAATAAGCGGTAGAAAATGGATGGATGGATGGATGGATATATATATATATATATATATATATATATATATATATATATATATATATATATAAGAAATAATTGACTTTCAGTGAATTCTAGCTATATATATATATATATATATATATATATATATATATATATATATATATATATATATATATATATATAAGAAATAATTGACTTTCAGTGAATTCTAGCTATATATATATATATATATATATATATATATATATATATATATATATAAGAAATAATTGACTTTCAGTGAATTCTAGCTATATATATGTATATATATATATATATATATATATATATATATATATATATATATAAACAAAAGAAATACTTGAATTTCAGTGTTCATTTACTTACACATATACACACATAACACTCATCTACTCATTGTTGAGTTAAGGGTTGAATTGTCCATCCTTGTTCCATTCTCTGTCACTATCTTTCTAACCATGTTGAACACCCTCTCTGATGATGCATTGCTGTGTGGCACGCACAAAAGTGCTTTCATCAAATGCACTAGATGGCAGTATTGTCCTGTTTAAGAGTGTCACAACATTGCTGTTTACGGCAGACGGACTGCTTTACTGTAGACGTTCTTTATATTGTGGGAAAGCGGACTCAGGTCCGCATGGAGCTGGAGGGGGCGTGGCCTCCAGCTCCGCCTGAATTTCGGGAGATTTTCGGGAGAAAATTTGTCCCGGGAGGTTTTCGGGAGAGGCGCTGAATTTCGGGAGTCTCCCGGAAAATCCGGGAGGTTTGGCAAGTATGGTTTAGCTCCTCCTTGTCTCCCAGTGATAATACTACTTGTAAGAAACTTAGCTGCTAGCTAGCTAGCCATGTCTTAAAGCAGCTCTTCCTGAGGGTGTTTCAGTGTTATAACTTCACCTTTATCTTGACTTTTTACACCCAAAATGCGTCCGTTCTCCCTTTTCTGTCCACACACTGTGTCTGCTTGTAAGTACTCTGTGTGTGTGCACTGCCAAACATGCTCCTCTGCTTGTAAAACCAGCAATGTCACCACGTTTAAAAAAAAAAAAAAAGAGAACCGGTACTTTTTAGAGGCAGTATTGCACCGAATATGATTCATTAGTATGGCGGTATTTTACTAGTACCGGTATACCGTACTACCGTACACCAGATTTTAATCCAGTTGGTTTTTGTCAATGTTCCTCTGGTCCTCAGAGCCTCCATCAGCTCCACAGCAGCTGATTTCGGTGGTGAACGAGACCTCGGTGGTTCTGGAGTGGGGTCCGCCTCGCCGACTGGGAGGCCGGAGCGACATCAGCTACAACCTGGAGTGCCTGGTCTGTCAAAGCGCCAACCACGCTCAGACGGGCGCCAAAGGCCTCCCCCGGAACCACAGCGCCACCCAGCCTGACGCTCAGCACCTAGGCCGAGGCATGCAGTCGGACCAGGGGATCGTGGGACCGGAAGTCCAGTCCGGCAGAGGCGTCTATCAGAGAGAGTCCACCAGGCGAGTTCCGGGCTCCCAGCTGTGCCAACCATGCAGCTCTGACGTGCTGTTCTCTCCGGGCCGGACCGGCTTGAGGGGTACTCGGGTGGTGGTGAGCGAGCTGAGGGCCCACACCCACTACACCTTCCTGGTGCAAGCACGCAACGGGGTCTCCCAGGCTGCCGCTGAAGGGGCCGGCCAGAGTGTTTCTGTCTCTGTGACCACCAATCAAGCAGGTAAGAAAGGTGTGATGGCCACTCATCTGCACGTGGTATTATCTTGGCATTGTCTTGCTGAAATAAGCAGGGGCGTCCATGATAACGTTGCTTGGATGGCAACATATGTTGCTCCAAAACCTGTATAATAATAATAGTAGATTGTATTTGTAAAAAAAGCACTTTACATTGAGCAAACAACCTCAAAGTGCTACGGTGTATTAAAAAAATAAATAAAATAAATATTTAAAAAAAAAAAAAATTAAAAAAAAAAATTAAAAATAAAAACTAGAACAGCCTAATAGCTAGAACTAGTATGCATACATCTAAAAAAAAAAAGGCATTTTTAAAAAGAAGGATTTTTAAGCCTTTTTTTAAAAGCATCTACAGTCTGTGGTGCCCTCAGGTGGTCAGGGAGAGTGTTTCACAGACTGGGAGCGGCGGAGCAGAAAGCCCGGTCTCCCATTGTCCGTAGCTTTGTCCTCGGAGGTTGGAGGAGGTTACCTTTCAGCATTAATGGTGCCTTCACAGATAAGTGTAAGTTACCCATGTCTTGGGCACTAATACACCCCCATACCATCACACACGCTGCCTTTTTACACATTGCACCTTTTCCTCTTTGGTCCGTAGGACACGACGTCCACAGTTTCCAAAAACAATTTGAAATGTGGACTCGTCAGACCACAGAATACTTTTCCACTTTGCATCAGTCCAGCTTAGATGAGCTCGGGCCCGGCGAGGCGTTTCTGGGTGTTGTTGATAAATGCATAGTAGGGTTTAACTTGCACTTACAGATGTAGCGACCAACTGTAGTTACTGACAGTGGTTTTCGAAAGTGTTCCTGAGCCCATGTGGTGATATCCTTTACCCATTGATGTCGCTTATGGATGCAGAACCGCCTGAGGGATCCAAGGTCGCGGGCATTGCTGCTTACGTGCAGTGATTTCTCCAGAATCTCTGAACCTTTTGATGATATTACGGAGCGTAGATGGTGAAATCCCTAAATTCCTTGCAATAGCTTGGTTGAGAAATGTTGTTCTTAAACAATTTGCTCAGGCATTTGTCGACAAAGTGGTGACCCTCGCCCCATCCTTGTTTGTGAATGACTGAGCATTTCATGGAAGCTGCTTTTAATAATATTAATAATAATAATAATAGATTTTATTTGTAAAAAAGCACTTTACATTGAGCAAAAAACCTCAAAGTGCTACAGTGTATTAAAAAAAAATAAAAATAATAAAAAGATGATAGAAAATAAAAACTAGAACAGCCTAATAGCTAGAACTAGTATGCATATATCTATATAAGAAGGGTTTTTAAGCCTTTTTTAAAAGCATCCACAGTCTGTGGTGCCCTCAGGTGGTCAGGGAGAGCGTTCCACAGCCCGGTCTCCCATAGTTCGTAGCTTTAGCTGCTTTTATAGCCAATCATGGCACCCACCCGTTCCCAATTAGCCTGTTCACCTGTGGGATGTTCCAAATAAGTCTTTGATGAGCATTCCTCAACTTTACTACTCAGTGGCCTAGTGGTTAGAGTGTCCGCCCTGAGATCGGTAAGTTGTGAGTTCAATCCCCGGCCGAGTCATACCAAAGACTATAAAAAAAATGGGACCCATTACCTCCCTGCTTGGCACTCAGCATCAAGGGTTGGAATTGGGGGTTAAATCACCAAAATGATTCCCGGGCGCGGCCACCGCTGCTGCCCACTGCTCCCCTCACCTCCTAGGGGGTGATCAAGGGTGATGGGTCAAATGCAGAGAATAATCTCGCCACACCTAGTGTGTGTGTGACAATCATTGGTACTTTAACTTTAACTTTATCAGTCTTTTTTGCCACTTGTGCCAGCTTTTTTTTGAAACTCATTCCAAATGAGCTAATATTTGCAAAAAAATAACAAAGTTTTCCAGTCGGCACGTTAAATATCTTGTCTTTGCAGTCGATTCAATTGAATATAAGTTGAAAAGGATTTGTTGTATTCTCTTTTTATTTACCATTTACACATACTTGCCAACCCTCCCGGATTTTCCGGTAGACTCCCGAAATTCAGCGCCTCTCCCGAAAACCTCCCGGGACAAATTTTCTCCCGAAAATCTCCCGAAATTCAGGCGGAGCCGGAAGCCACGCCCCCTCCAGCTCCATGCGGACCTGAGTGACGTGTCGACAGCCTGTTTTCACGTCCGCTTTCCCACAATATAAACAGCGTGCCTGCCCAAACACGTTATAACTGTCCAATGATGGAGGGCGAGTTCTTGGTTTTTTATGTGTGTTTATTGTTAGGCAGTATAACAACACACAAGAACAGCAGTCATGTTTTATTCTACCGTAAAGCAGTTTGTCTGCCGTAAACAGCAATGTTGTTGTAATATATTGAGTTGGAGGCAATAACCAGGCGAGGGGATGAAGTACGTCTCTTTACTGTAGACTTCAGAACAGACTCACACACCTGACGTCAGGTGCGCAACACCACGTAAATCGTTGGCCAACCAAAAAGTAACCCCAGTACGCTATAGCCAACATTCACCAGGAGATGGCAACAGACAAACATAGATCACTCTATAACATTCCTCCCCTTTTAGAAATGTAGAAGTTACTCAAAATAAATAAACAACCCAACCAAAAAAATGCAGCAGCTCAATTAAAAAACTGTACTTAAGCCACATTCTTTTTTTTCTTTTTTTTTTAGTACTGAACTCTTAAACCCTCATTTGTAAACAATAACATGCTTATTATACAAACAGTATTTGTACACCTTTAACACAGATTTTTATACTGTCTTCAGAGATTCAGGTTTTTTGGTGGTACTCGAAACCTTTCTGGGTACTTGCGAAAGGGTGTTCAGCATGGTTAGAAAAATAGTGACAGAGAATAGAACAAGGGTGGACAATTCAACCCTTAACTCAACAATGAGTAGATGAGTGTTATGTGTGTGTATATGTGTAAATAAATGAACACTGAAATTTAAGTATTTATTTTATTATATATATATATATATATATATATATATATATATATATATATATATATATATATATATATATATATATATATATATATATATATATATATAATAAAATAATTATATATATATATATATATATATATATATATATATATATATATATTAGAGATGCGCGGTTTGCGGGCACAACCGCGGAATCTGCGGATTATCCGCGGATCGGGCGGATGAAATGAAAAAAAATTAGATTTTATCCGCGGGTGGGATCGGGCGGTTGAAATAAAAAAAAATTAGATTTTAAATAGATTCAGGCGGGTGGCAGTTAAACCAATTGGTAAATATATATACATAGTTAAATGTTGTTACCCACATACGAAAAACGAGCAGGCACCTGCAGCATATGCCACAACAGAAGAAGAAAAAAAAAGAGATGGACACTTTTACGGAGCGGAGAAGAGACGCCTCGCCGAAGTCCGGGACCGAGGCCCCTTCCCCCGAGAGGGCCCCACCGGGAGCCGTAGCTGAGGCGATCCGCGAGAAGGGCCCGACGCACGTCCAGGGTCACCACCGCGCCCACCGCACCGACACCCCGCCTCGTCCGCCTTCGCCGCGGCCGGCGTCACGCGCAGCAGGTATGCAGCTTACCTGCCCGCCACCCCCGTGGCCGGGGGCTCATAACAGGGGTCACTCCGCGCGCTCCGCCCGCGCAGCTTACCTGCCCGCCACCCCTGTTGCCGGGGGCGCGTAACAGGGGTCACTCCGCGCGCAGTGCGCTCACGAAAGGGGTGGGGCTCACCCTGGTTGATATAGACAGCAGGACGGTGGCCATGGAAGTCGGAACCCGCTAAGGAGTGTGTAACAACCCACCTGCCGAATCAACTAGCCCTGAAAATGGATGGCGCTGGAGCGTCGGGCCCATACCCGGCCGTCGCCGGCAGCGAGACGCGCTTGGAGGTGCGCTCAGCGCGGCTCCCATATGATTGCGCACTGGTGTGCGTCTGGGTCGTGACAGCGTGGCACGCAAATGTCTGTGCTGCATTGGATCAGTCTCCTTTCTTTAACAGGCAAAAGCTTTATAACCTCACTAATGCCTTGCATCGTCTATATTAGATATATAACAACGGGCGGGTGCGGTTCTGATCAAATGTTACATCGGGTGGATGGCGGATGGTTGACGACTTTCTGATGCGGTTGCGGATGAAATAATTGCCTATCCGCGCATCTCTAATATATATATATATATATATATATATATATATATATATATATATATATATATATATATATATATATATATATATATATAATAAAATAATTATATATATAGCTAGAATTCACTGAAAGTCAAGTATTTCTTATATATATATATATATATATATATATATGTCTTAATAAGGTTATCCAAAAAATAGTGCTCGATACCGTAGTAGAGCGCAATATATGTATGTGTGGGAAAAAAATCACAAGACTATTTCATCTCTACAGGCCTGTTTCATGAGGGGGTTCCCTCAATCATCAGGAGATTTGGGAGCATTCACATACCATGGTTTATATAGGGCACAGAGTGGGTGGGTACAGGCTGGCGTAGGGGCGTGGTGATTGGCTCATGTGTTACCTAGGAGGTGTTTCCGTCTGTGGCGGCATGCTGATACAATTTCGCTGCGCTTGTTGAGGGATGACAGGTCTGGACGGTAAATAATAAACAGTTTCTCTTTCAAGCATAGGTTGCATCTTTTATTACCACTATTGTAAGGTGTGCTGGATGCAAGAATTTGCCATGTTATTGAATATTCAACATTATTGTCTTTGAGGTCCCAAATGTGTTTGCTGAGTTCTATGTTATTCCGCAGGTTTTTGTTCCTGAAAGAAGCCTTGTGATTGTTCCATCTGGTTTTGAATTCTCCCTCGGTTAATCCTACATATGTGTCGGATGTGTTAATGTCCTTGCGTATTACCTTAGATTGGTAGACAACTGATGTTTGTAAGCATCCCCCGTTGAGGGGGCAATCAGGTTTCTTTCGACAGTTACAGCCTTTGTTGGTTTTGGAGTCGCTCTGTCCGGGGGCCGACGGCTCATTTGCAATTGTTTTGTTGTGGTTTGAGATGATTTGTCGTATATTGTTCATACAGCTGTAGCTCAATTTAATGTTGTTCTTGTTGAATACTTTTCTTAGGGTGTTGTCTTTGGGAAAGTGTTTGTCGATCAGATTAAGGAATTTGTGTCCAATGTTAGTTGAGACGTTTTTGCTGTATGGGGGGTTGTACCAGATGATGTCGTTTCGTTTTCTATTCTTTTTTGGCTGGTTTCCTGGCGTGGGTTCATAGGTGAGGGTGAAATTGTATCCGCTTTCATCAAGGGCTTTTTGGTACGGGGGGGTTGCTTGGTCAAATTCAGCTTTGCTAGATGACAGCATCGATAGCCTTTTATTGATTCCGGTAGGTATTCTTTTCGTGGTGGTGGGTGGATGGTTGCTGTCATGGTGCACGTATTGGAGTGTTGTGTTGGGTTTCGTGAATGGTTGGTAGCTGTTATTTCTCAGGTTGAAAGTGACGTCAAGAAAGTTGACGGTTTGCTTGTTGGCTTCAATCGTGATCCGTAGGCCGTTCTCTTTGAAAATTTGGCATATGCGCTTCTTGGTATTCTCGCTGCTCCTTGGCGAGGCGCGACACACTGCCAGTCCGTCATCACGGTAAATACCAAGGTTCAGATTGAGGCTAGCGAGCTGGGAGAGGAGGAAACTCCCAACGAGTTCACACGTTTCTGCTCCGTCAAAACTTCCCATAGTGACGTCAAATGTTGCATTGTTCTTTTTTTGCCATGGTGTACTGTTGTGGATGAGAATGGAGTTTTTTTGCGTGGATGATGATGTTTCTTTCGTTGCCTGTGATTGAGTCGTAGTCTGAGGCGAAGTCTAGTGCTTGAGTCAGTAGGTCTTGCGTGATGGAAGGGTAAAATTCTTCGATATCAAAGGAGATAAAGTTGTGCTGTTGTTTGTCTTGGATGTTGTTGAACCATTTGATTACTGCTGCTGTATTTCTCCATTGGTTGAGTGGTGTTTTGTCCTTGATTTTTGTGTTGACTCTGTCCAGGATTATTTTGCTGATTTTTCCTATTTCAGATTTAGTTGGGTTTATTAGTCGGCATGTTGGGTTATTTGCGAAGTTGGGTTTGTGGTCCTTCAATGTGATGAAGGCTTCCTTGTTGGCTGTGGCGTCCACCCTGTCCTCAATGTCCAGTTCAGCCGCGATCCTTTTATTTTCCAGGTGGATGTTCTGTAAGGTGTTGGGTTGCGCTTTTTTGTATGATTTGGTGATGCTTCTGTCCAGTAAGGTGTGGTGTTCTGGTATGTCCATTCTGTAGAAGTTTGTGGTTTTATCGGCAGCTATGATGAGGTTGTTTACTTTCTTGATGCGCTCCTTGTCATTTTTCAGCTTGGTGAGGAGTGGGTTGCGGATTGGCTTGAATTTGACTGATTGTATCATTTTGAGCATGTCGTTCTCAAAATCCTTTAGTTCCTCAACTGTGGGTGGGTTCTTGGTAGATTTGAATCCGTAAGTTTTCTTTTGCGTTCCTTTTGTTTCAGGGTGGAGGAAAAAATGTGCTTTCCACCGCATCCTTCTTAGGAAGTGTTCCGTCTTTTCTATGAGCCTTAGCTTGTAGTCATTCTGCGCGGGTATGGGAATGTTCTTCGTGGAGTAGTCGATGTTGAATTTTTCCATTTCTGATCGTCGTACAGTGCTCAACAAATGTCAATTTGGAGCGGAGTATATGTCTTAATAAGGTTATCCAAAAAATAGTGCTCGATACCGTAGTAGAGCGCAATATATGTATGTGTGGGAAAGGAGCAGCGAGAATACCAAGAAGCGCATATGCCAAATTTTCAAAGAGAACGGCCTACGGATCACGATTGAAGCCAACAAGCAAACCGTCAACTTCCTTGACGTCACTTTCAACCTGAGAAATAACAGCTACCAACCATTCACGAAACCCAACACAACACTCCAATACGTGCACCATGACAGCAACCACCCACCCACCACCACGAAAAGAATACCTACCGGAATTAATAAAAGGCTATCGATGCTGTCATCCAGCAAAGCTGAATTTGACCAAGCAACCCCCCCGTACCAAAAAGCCCTTGATGAAAGCGGATACAATTTCACCCTCACCTATGAACCCACGCCAGGAAACCAGCCAAAAAAGAACAGAAAACGAAACGACATCATCTGGTACAACCCCCCATACAGCAAAAACGTCTCAACTAACATTGGACACAAATTCCTCAATCTGATTGACAAACACTTTCCCAAAGACAACACCCTAAGAAAAGTATTCAACAAGAACAACATTAAATTGAGCTACAGCTGTATGAACAATATACGACAAATCATCTCAAACCACAACAAAACAATTGCGAATGAGCCGTCGGCCCCCGGACAGAGCGACTCCAAAACCAACAAAGGCTGTAACTGTCGAAAGAAACCTGATTGCCCTCTCAACGGGGGGTGCTTACAAACATCAGTTGTCTACCAATCTAAGGTAATACGCAAGGACATTAACACATCCGACACATATGTAGGATTAACCGAGGGAGAATTCAAAACCAGATGGAACAATCACAAGGCTTCTTTCAGGAACCAAAACCTGCGGAATACCACAGAACTCAGCAAACACATTTGGGACCTCAAAGACAATAATGTTGAATATTCAATAACATGGCAAATTCTTGCATCCAGCACACCTTACAATAGTGGTAATAAAAGATGCAACCTATGCTTGAAAGAGAAACTGTTTATTATTTACCGTCCAGACCTGTCATCCCTCAACAAGCGCAGCGAAATTGTAACAACATGCCGCCATAGACGGAAACACCTCCTAGGTAACACATGAGCCAATCACCACGCCCCTACGCCAGCCTGTACCCACCCACTCTGTGCCCTATATAAACCATGGTATGCGAATGCTCCCATTAAAATCTCCTGATGATTGAGGGTACCCCCCCTCATGAAACAGGCCTGTAGAGATGAAATAGTCTTGTGATTTTTTTCCCACACATACATATATATATATATATATATATATATATATATATATATATATATATGAAATACTTGACTTGGTGAATTCTAGCTGTAAATATACTCCTCCCCTCTTAGCCACGCCCACAACCACGCCCCCGCCTCACCCCGACCACGCCCCCCCCCACCCTCCACCTCCCGAAATCGGAGGTCTCAAGGTTGGCAAGTATGCCATTTACACAACGTGACAACTTCACCGCTTTTGGCTTTGAACCCTTTTTTAAAGGACTAACATTACATTCCCGATGAAAGCGACTTAAGAGTGCAGAATGTGGACAACATGAAGAAGTAATTAATGGCGTAAGAAGAAGCTTTTAAGGAAGATTGTGTCTCATTGTCCACGTCTTCTTAGATAATACGAGTGTTTATTATGATTATTTTTAGCGTGAAATAAAGTGTCTGGCGCTCTTTACTCTGGCTGTTGTCGTCGCCATGGCGATTACGCTGTCCTCCTACACACAACAACAGCTGAATTAATTACAGGGCTCGTCTCCAGCGGATGTCAGAAAGCATTCTGGGAGATTAAACCCGAATAGAAAGAGCCTCACGTAAAAAACAGCGACAGGAAGCAATAAAAGTATTTATCGTCGACTTCTTCCAGTCGTGCAGATTTTACGGCGTGTTTCATTTTTTTTTGTGTGTCTTTACATCTCAACTGTCTTTGCGTTGGGGAAAGTGGCACACCTGCTAAGTCGGAGGTAGCCCCGGGGGAAATAAGTTCTAGCCGGGCGTGCTCCACATGAGTGTGTCACTTTCCATATGTGAGCAGACTCTAAAGAGGAGGAGGATGGAGCCACGTCAAACTATAGACCGAGTGAGAATAGGACTGGTGTAAGATCCAGGTCAACTCGCAGAAGTTGTGGGTCAATATTTAGTACGTAGTCTGGCCGTGGATGAAGTTCTGGCTGTCCAGAGTCGGGACCCGGGGTGGACCGCTCGCCTGTAAATCGGTTGGGGACATCTCTGTGCTGCTGACCCGTCTCCACTCGGGATGGTCTCCTGCTGGCCCCACTATGGACTGGACTCTCACACTATTATGTTAGATCCACTATGGACTGGACTCTCACTATTATGTTAGATCCACTATGGACTGGACTCTCACTATTATGTTAGATCCACTATGGACTGGACTCTCACTATTATGTTAGATCCACTATGGACTGGACTCTCACACTATTATATTAGATCCACTATGGACTGGACTCTCACTATTATGTTAGATCCACTATGGACTGGACTCTCACTATTATGTTAGATCCACTATGGACTGGACTCTCACTATTATGTTAGATCCACTATGGACTGGACTCTCACACTATTATGTTAGATCCACTATGGACTGGACTCTCACTATTATGTTAGATCCACTATGGACTGGACTCTCACTATTATGTTAGATCCACTATGGACTGGACTCTCACTATTATGTTAGATCCACTATGGACTGGACTCTCACTATTATGTTAGATCCACTATGGACTGGACTCTCACACTATTATGTTAGATCCACTATGGACTGGACTCTCACTATTATGTTAGATCCACTATGGACTGGACTCTCACTATTATGTTAGATCCACTATGGACTCGACTCTCACACTATTATGTTAGATCCACTATGGACTGGACTCTCACTATTATGTTAGATCCACTATGGACTGGACTCTCACACTATTATGTTAGATCCACTATGGACTGGACTCTCACACTATTATGTTAGATCCACTATGGACTGGACTCTCACACTATTATGTTAGATCCACTATGGACTGGACTCTCACTATTATGTTAGATCCACTATGGACTGGACTCTCACACTATTATGCTAGATCCACTATGGACTGGACTCTCACGCTATTATGTTAGATCCACTATGGACTGGACTCTCACTATTATGTTAGATCTACTATGGACTGGACTCTCAGAATATTATGTTAGATCCACTATGGACTGGACTCTCACACTATTATGTTAGATCCACTATGGACTGGACTCTCACACTATTATGTTAGATCCACTATGGACTGGACTCTCACACTATTATGTTAGATCCACTATGGACTGGACTCTCACACTATTATGTTAGATCCACTATGGTCTGGACTCTCCCACTATTATGTTAGATCCACTATGGATTGGACTCTTACTATTATGTTAGATCCACTATGGACTGGACTCTCACTATTATGTTAGATCCACTATGGACTGGACTCTCACTATTATGTTAGATCCACTATGGACTGGACTCCCTCACTATTATGTTAGATCCACTATGGACTGGACTCTCACTATTATGTTAGATCCACTATGGACTGGACTCTCACAATATTATGTTAGATCCACTAGGGACTGGACTCTCACTATTATGTTAGCTCCACTATGGACTGGACTCTCACTATTATATTAGATCCACTATGGACTGGACTCACACTATTATGTTAGATCCACTATGGACTGGACTCTCACTATTATGTTAGATCCACTAGGGACTGGACTCTCACTATTATGTTAGATCCACTATGGACTGGACTCACACTATTATGTTAGATCCACTATGGACTGAAATCTCACTATTATGTTGGATCCACTATGGACTGGACTCTCACACTATTATGTTAGATCCACTATGGACTGGACTCTCACTATTATGTTAGATCCACTATGGACTGGACTCTCACACTATTATGTTAGATCTACTATGGACTGTATTCTCACTATTATGTTAGATCAACTATGGACTGGACTCTCACTATTATGCTAGATCCACTATGGACTAGACTCTCACTATTATGTTAGATCCACTATGGACTGGACTCTCACACTATTATGTTAGATCCACTATGGACTGGACTCTCACTATTATGCTAGATCCACTATGGACTAGACTCTCACTATTATGTTAGATCCACTATGGACTGGACTCTCTCACTATTATGTTAGATCCACTATGGACTGGACTCTCACTATTATGTTAGATCCACTATGGACTGGACTCTCACACTATTATGTTAGATCCACGATGGACTGGACTCTCACTATTATGTTAGATCCACTATGGACTGGACTCTCACTATTATGTTGGATCCACTATGGACTGGACTCTCACTATTATGTTAGATCCACTATGGACTGGACTCTCACACTATTATGTTAGATCCACTATGGACTGGACTCTCACTATTATGTTGGATCCACTATGGACTGGACTCTTACTATTATGTTAGATCCACTATGGACTGGACTCTCACTATTATGTTAGATCCACTATGGACTGGACTCTCACTATTATGTTAGATCCACTATGGACTGGACTCTCACTATTATGTTAGATCCACTATGGACTGGACTCTCACTATTATGTTAGATCCACTATGGACTGGACTCTCACACTATTATGTTAGATCCACTATGGACTGCACTCTCACTATTATGTTGGATCCACTATGGACTGGACTCTTACTATTATGTTAGATCCACTATGGACTGGACTCTCACTATTATGTTAGATCCACTATGGACTGGACTCTCACTATTATGTTAGATCCACTATGGACTGGACTCTCACAATTATGTTAGATCCACTATGGACTGGACTCTCACACTATTATGTTAGATCCACTATGGACTGGACTCTCACTATTATGTTAGATCCACTATGGACTGGACTCTCACTATTATGTTAGATCCACTATAGACTGGACTCTCACTATTATGTTAGATCCACTATGGACTGGACTCTCACTATTATGTTAGATCCACTATGGACTGGACTCTCACACTATTATGTTAGATCCACTATGGACTGGACTCTCACACTATTATGTTAGATCCACTATGGACTGGACTCTCACTATTATGTTAGATCCACTATGGACTGGACTCTCACTATTATGTTAGATCCACTATGGACTGGACTCTCACTATTATGTTAGATCCACTATGGACTGGACTCTCACTATTATGTTAGATCCACTATGGACTGGACTCTCACTATTATGTTAGATCCACTATGGACTGGACTCTCACACTATTATGTTAGATCCACTATGGACTGGACTCTCACACTATTATGTTAGATCCACTATGGACTGGACTCTCACACTATTATGTTAGATCCATTATGGACTGGACTCTCATACTATTATGTTAGATCCACTATGGACTGGACTCTCACTATTATGTTAGATCCACTATGGACTGGACTCTCACACTATTATGTTAGATCCACTATGGACTGGACTCTCACACTAATATGTTAGATCCATTATGGACTGGACTCTCATACTATTATGTTAGATCCACTATGGACTGGACTCTCACTATTATGTTAGATCCACTATGGACTGGACTCTCACACTATTATGTTAGATCCACTATGGACTGGACTCTCACTATTATGTTAGATCCACTATGGACTGGACTCTCACTATTATGTTAGATCCACTATGGACTGGACTCTCACACTATTATGTTAGATCCACTATGGACTGGACTCTCACTATTATGTTAGATCCACTATGGACTGGACTCTCACACTATGATGTTAGATCCACTATGGACTGGACTCTCACTATAATGTTAGATCCACTATGGACTGGACTCTCACTATTATGTTAGATCCACTATGGACTGGACTCTCACTATTATGTTAGATCCACTATGGACTGGACTCTCACACTATTATGTTAGATCCACTATGGACTGGACTCTCACACTATTATGTTAGATCCACTATAGACTGGACTCTCACACTATTATGTTAGATCCACTATGGACTGGACTCTCACACTATTATGTTAGATCCACTATGGACTGGACTTTCACTATTATGTTAGATCTACTATGGACTGGACTCTCACACTATTACGTTAGATCCACTATGGACTGGACTCTCACACTATTATGTTAGATCCACTATGGACTGGACTTTCACTATTATGTTAGATCTACTATGGACTGGACTCTCACACTATTACGTTAGATCCACTATGGACTGGACTCTCACACTATTATGTTAGATCCACTATGGACTGGACTCTCACTATTATGTTAGATCCACTATGGACTGGACTCTCACTATTATGTTAGATCCACTATGGACTGGACTCTCACTATTATGTTAGATCCACTATGGACTGGACTCTCACTATTATGTTAGATCCACTATGGACTGGACTCTCACTATTATGTTAGATCTACTATGGACTGGACTCTCACTATTATATTAGATCCACTATGGACTGGACTCTCACTATTATGTTAGATCCACTATGGACTGGACTCTCACTATTATGTTAGATCCACTATGGACAGGACTCTCACTATTATGTTGGATCCACTATGGACTGGACTCTCACACTATTATGTTAGATCCACTATGGACTGGACTCTCACTATTATGTTATTCAACTTCAGACCTATTTAAATTTGGTTCCTCCACCTAATAAATATGACCTCATCATTCCAAACTGGAGCTGCAAGACTTGTTGATAAATCTGAGTACCTAATGAAGTGTCCAGTCCAGTTCTAACGTCTTCCTCTCCCGTAGCTCCGTCTCCGGTGTCGGCCGTCCAAGTCACCGACGTCACCAGGCACACTCTGTCGTTGTCATGGCAACAGCCCGACCAACCCAACGGGGTCATCCTGGAATATGAGGTCAAGTTCTACGAGAAGGTGAGCGGCGTGCGGGTGAAGGTCCGGAACACGTCCAGCGGTGTGGAATTGTTCCCTTTTCGTCCCGTCCAAGCAGGACCAGAAGGAGCGGTCCTACCGCATCATGAGGACCGCCTCTCGCGGCGTGGACGTGGCGGGCCTCAACCCGCTGACCGTGTACGTGTTTCACGTGCGCGCCCGCACCGCCGCCGGCTACGGAGAGTTCAGCGACCCTTTTGAATTTTCCACCAATTCAGGTAAAAAAAACATTATTTGTTGGTTGAAGCGAGGAATGTGGAATGATCCGGAACTTCCTGTTTAGATCCTTTCCCTCTGATTGGAGAAGGAGTCAACTCTGCCTTCCTGCTGCTGTCCGTCAGCGGCCTCGGAATTCTGCTGCTCGTGTCTGCAGCCGTCTTCATCATTACCCGCAGGTACACACACACACACACACACACACACACACACACACACACACACACACACACACACACACACTGGTTATGATGGACTTGTGGGGACCAGCCTTTCTCCAGGTTGTGGAGGCATAAAAAGGTCAAAAGAGGTCAAATGTCCACTGGCCAGTTAGCTCATACACGTCTTTAAATGTCTGCATTGATGAAGTCATGTGCTGACCTTTCTTACTGGGGTTAGGGTTAGGGTTAAGGTTAAGGTTAGGGTTAGGGTTAGGCATAAAGTAAAATAGTTGGTTAGGGTTAGGGTTAGGGCTAGGGTTGGGGTTGGGGTTAGGGTTAGGGGGTTAGGGTTAGGGTTCGAGTTGGGGTTAGGGTTAGGGTTCGAGTTAGGGTTAGGTTTAGAGTTGGGGTTAGGGTTAGGGTTCGAGTTGGGGTTAGGTTTAGAGTTGGGGTTAGGGTTAGGGTTAGTGTTAGGCATAAAGTAAAATAGTTGGTTAGGGTTAGGGCTAGGGTTGGGGATGGGATTAGGGTTAGGGTTCGAGTTGGGGTTAGGTATAGGGTTAGGTTTAGGGTTAGGGTTAGGTTTTGAGTTGGGGTTGGGGTTAGGGTTGGGGTTAGGGTTGGGGTTAGGGTTAGGGTTGGGGTTAGGGTTAGGCATAAAGAAAAATAGTTGGTTAGGGTTAGGGCTAGTGTTGGGGTTGGGGTTGGGGTTACGGTTAGGGTTCGAGTTGGGGTTAGGTTTAGAGTTGGGGTTAGGGTTAGGGTTCGAGTTGGGGTTAGGTTTAGAGTTGGGGTTAGGGTTAGGGTTAGGGTTAGGCATAAAGTAAAATAGTTGGTTAGGGTTAGGGCTAGGGTTGGGGATGGGATTAGGGTTAGGGTTCGAGTTGGGGTTAGGTATAGGGTTAGGTTTAGGTTTAGGGTTAGGGTTAGGTTTTGAGTTGGGGTTGGGGTTAGGGTTAGGGTTGGGGTTAGGGCTAGGGTTAAGGTTAGGGTTAGGCATAAAGAAAAAGAGTTGGTTAGGGTTAGGGTTGGGGGTGGGGTTAGGGTTAGGGTTAGGGTTCGAGTTGGGGTTAGGGTTAGGGTTAGGCATTAAGCAAAATAGTTGGTTAGGGTTAGGGCTAGGGTTGGGGTTAGGGTTAGGGTTCGAGTTGGGGTTAGGTTTAGAGTTGGGGTTAGGGTTAGGGTTAGGGTTAAGGTTAGGGTTAGTCATAAAGTAAAATAGTTGGTTAGGGTCAGGGTTGGGGTTAGGGTTAGGGGGTTAGGGTTCGGGTTAGGGTTAGGGTTAGGCATAAAGGAAAATAGTTGGTTAGGGTTAGGGCTAGGGTTGGGGTTGGGGTTAGGGTTAGGGTTAGGCATAAAGAAAAATAGTTGGTTAGGGTTAGGGCTAGTGTTGGGGTTGGGGTTAGGGTTCGAGTTGGGGTTAGGTTTAGAGTTGGGGTTAGGGTTAGGGTTAGGCATAAAGTAAAATAGTTGGTTAGGGTTAGGGCTAGGGTTGGGGATGGGGTTAGGGTTAGGGTTCGAGTTGGGGTTAGGTATAGGGTGAGGTTTAGGGTTAGGGTTAGGTTTTGAGTTGGGGTTGGGGTTAGGGTTAGGGTTGGAGTTGGGGTTAGGGTTAGGGTTAGGGTTGGGGTTAGGGCTAGGGTTAAGGTTAGGGTTAGGGTTAGGCATAAAGAAAAGAGTTGGTTAGGGTTAGGGGTAGGGTTGGGGTTGAGGTTCGGGTTAGGGTTAGGGTTAGGCATAAAGAAAGAGAGTGGGTTAGGATTAGGGTTATGGTTAGGTTTGGGGTTAGGCTTAGGGTAAAAAAAAAGTTGCATCCATCCATTTTCTACCGCTTGTCCCCTTTTTTGGGGTCGCGGGGGGTGCTGGAGCCTATCTCAGCTACAATCGGGCGGAAGGCGGGGTACACCCTGGACAAGTCGCCACCTCATCGCCGGCTAACACAGATAGACAGACAACATTCACACTCACATTCACACACTAGGGACCATTGTGTTGCCAATCAACCTATCCCCGGGGTTAGGGTTAGGGTTGGGGTTGGGGTTGGGGTTAGGGTTCGGATTAGGGTTAGGATTAGGATTAGGGTTAGGGTTAGGCATAAAGAAAAAGTGTTGGTTAGGGTTACGGTTGGGGGTGGGGTTTGGGTTAGGGCTAGGGTTCGAGTTGGGGTTAGGGTTAGGGTTAAGGTTAGGGTTAGGGTTAGGCATAAAGCAAAATAGTTGGTTAGGGTTAGGGCTAGGGTTGGGGTTAGGGTTAGGGTTAGGGTTCGAGTTGGGGGTAGGTTTAGAGTTGGGGTTAGGGTTAGGGTTAGGCATAAAGTAAAATAGTTGGTTAGGGTTAGGGCTAGGGTTGGGGTTAGGGTTAGGGTTAGGGTTCGAGTTAGGGTTAGGGTTAGGCATAAAGCAAAATAGTTGGTTAGGGCTAGGGTTGGGGTTGGGGTTAGGGTTAGGGTTAGGCATAAAGTAAAATAGTTGGTTAGGGTTAGGGCTAGTGTTGGGGTTGGGGTTGGGGTTAGGGTTAGGGTTCGAGTTGGGGTTAGGTTTAGAGTTGGGGTTAGGATTAGGGTTAGGGTTCGAGTTGGGGTTAGGTTTAGAATTGGGGTTAGGGTTAGGCATAAAGTAAAATAGTTGGTTAGGGTTAGGGCTAGGGTTGGGGATGGGATTAGGGTTAGGGTTCGAGTTGGGGTTAGGTATAGGGTTAGGTTTAGATTTAGGGTTAGGTTTTGAGTTGGGGTTAGGGTTGGAGTTAGGGTTAGGGTTGGGGTTAGGGCTAGGGTTAAGGTTAGGGTTAGGCATAAAGAAAAAGAGTTGGTTAGGGTTAGGGTTGGGGGTGGGGTTAGGTTTAGGGTTCGAGTTGGGGTTAGGGTTAGGGTTAAGGTTCGGGTTAGGCATTAAGCAAAATAGTTGGTTAGGGTTAGGGCTAGGGTTGGGGTTAGGGTTAGGGTTCGAGTTGGGGTTAGGTTTAGAGTTGGGGTTAGGGTTAGGGTTAAGGTTAGGGTTAGGGTTAGTCATAAAGTAAAATAGTTGGTTAGGGTTAGGGCTAGGGTTGGGGTTAGGGTTAGGGGGTTAGGGTTCGGGTTAGGGTTCAGGTTAGGGTTAGGGTTAGGGTTAGGCATAAAGGAAAAAAAATAGTTGGTTAGGGTTAGGGCTAGTGTTGGGGTTAGGGTTCGAGTTGGGGTTAGGTTTAGAGTTGGGGTTAGGGTTAGGGTTAGGGTTCGAGTTGGGGTTAGGTTTAGGTTTGGGGTTAGGGTTAGGGTTAGGCATAAAGTAAAATAGTTGGTTAGGGTTAGGGCTAGGGTTGGGGATGGGGTTAGGGTTAGGGTTCGAGTTGGGGTTAGGTATAGGGTTAGGTTTAGGTTTAGGGTTAGGGCTAGGTTTTGAGTTGGGGTTAGGGTTAGGGTTGGGGTTAGGGTTAGGGTTAGGGCTAGGGTTAAGGTTAGGGTTAGGCATAAAGAAAAGAGTTGGTTAGGGTTAGGGCTAGGGTTGGGGTTGAGGTTCGGGTTAGGGTTAGGCATAAAGAAAGAGAGTTGGTTAGGATTAGGGTTAGGGTTAGGTTTGGGGTTAGGGATAGGGTAAAAGAAAAGTTGCATCCATCCATTTTCTACCGCTTGTCCCCTTTTTTGGGGTCGCGGGGGGTGCTGGAGCCTATCTCAGCTACAATCGGGCAGAAGGCGGGGTACACCCTGGACAAGTCGCCACCTCATCGCCGGCTAACACAGATAGACAGACAACATTCACACTCACATTCATACACTAGGGACCATTTAGTGTTGCCAATCAACCTATCCCCGGGGTTGGGGTTAGGGTTCGGATTAGGGTTAGGATTAGGATTAGGCTTAGGGTTAGGCATAAAGAAAAGAGTTGGTTAGGGTTAGGGTTGGGGGTGGGGTTAGGGTTAGGGCTAGGGTTCGAGTTGGGGTTAGGGTTAGGGTTAGGTTTAAGGTAAGGGTTAGGCATTAAGCAAAATAGTTGGTTAGGGTTAGGGCTAAGGTTAGGGTTAAGGTTCGAGTTGGGGTTAGGTTTAGAGTTGGGGTTAGGGGTAAGGTTAGGGTTAAGGTTAGGGTTAGGGTTAGTCATAAAGTAAAATAGTTGGTTAGGGTTAGGGCTAGGGCTAGGGTTGGGGTTGGGGTTAGGGGGTTAGGGTTAGGGTTCGAGTTGGGGTTAGGGTTAGGGTTAGGGTTAGGCATAAAGCAAAATAGTTGGTTAGGGTTAGGGCTAGGGTTGGGGTTAGGTTTAGAGTTGGGGTTAGGGTTTGAGTTGGGGATAGGGTTAGAGTTGGGGTTAGGGTTAGGGTTAGGGTTAAGGTTAGGGTTAGGTTTAGGCATAAAGTAAAATAGTTGGTTAGGGCTAGGGTTGGGGTTAGGGTTAGGGTTAGGGTTAGGGTTAGGATTAGGATTAGGGTTAGGGTTAGGCATAAAGAAAAAGAGTTGGTTAGGGCTAGGGTTGGGGGTGGAGTTAGGGTTAGGGCTAGGGTTCGAGTTGGGGTTAGGGTTAGGGTTAGGGTTAAGGTTAGGGTTAGGGTTAGGCATAAAGCAAAATAGTTGGTTAGGGTTAGGGCTAGGGTTGGGGTTAGGGTTAGGGTTCGAGTTGGGGTTAGGTTTAGAGTTGGGGTTAGGGTTAGGGTTAAGGTTAGGGTTAGGGTTAGGCATGAAGTAAAATAGTTGGTTAGGGCTAGGGTTGGGGTTGGGGTTAGGGTTAGGGTTCGAGTTGGGGTTAGGGTTAGAGTTGGGGTCAGGGTTAGGGTTAGGGTTAAGGTTAGGGTTAGGGTTAGGGTTAGGCATAAAGTAAAATAGTTGGTTAGGGCTAGGGTTGGGGTTGGGGTTAGGGTTAGGGTTAGGGTTAGGGTTCGAGTTGGGGTTAGGGTTAGGGTTCGAGTTAGGGTTAGGCATAAAGCAAAATAGTTGGTTAGGGTTAGGGCTAGGGCTAGGGTTGGGGTTGGGGTTAGGGTTAGGGGGTTAGGGTTAGGGTTCGAGTTGGGGTTAGGGTTAGGGTTAGGCATAAAGTAAAATAGTTGGTTAGGGTTAGGGTTGGGGTTGGGGTTAGGGTTAGGGTTAGGCATAAAGAAAAATAGTTGGTTACGGTTAGGGCTAGTGTTGGGGTTGGGGTTAGGGTTCGAGTTGGGGTTAGGTTTAGAGTTGGGGTTGGGGTTAGGGTTAGGGTTAGGGTTAGGGTTCGAGTTGGGGTTAGGTTTAGAGTTGGGGTTAGGGTTAGGGTTAGGCATAAAGTAAAATAGTTGGTTAGGGTTAGGGCAAGGGTTGGGGATGGGGTTAGGGTTAGGGTTCGAGTAGGGGTTAGGTATAGGGTTAGGTTTAGGGTTAGGGTTAGGTTTTGAGTTGGGGTTGGGGTTAGGGTTAGGGTTGGGGTTAGGGTTAGGGATTGGGTTGGGGTTAGGGCTAGGGTTAAGGTTAGGGTTAGGGTTAGGCATAAAGAAAAGAGTTGGTTAGGGTTAGGGCTAGGGTTGGGGTTGAGGTTCGGGTTAGGGTTAGGCATAAAGAAAGAGTGTTGGTTAGGATTAGGGTTAGGTTTGGGGTTAGGGTTAGGGTAAAAAAAAAGTTGCATCCATCCATTTTCTACCGCTTGTCCCCTTTTTTGGGGTCGCGGGGGGTGCTGGAGCCTATCTCAGCTACAATCGGGCGGAAGGCGGGGTACACCCTGGACAAGTCGCCACCTCATCGCCGGCTAACACAGATAGACAGACAACATTCACACTCACATTCACACACTAGGGACCATTTAGTGTTGCCAATCAACCTATCCCCGGGGTTAGGGTTGGGGTTGGGGTTGGAGTTGGGGTTAGGGTTCGGATTAGGGTTAGGATTAGGATTAGAGTTAGGGTTAGGCATAAAGAAAAAGAGTTGGTTAGGGTTAGGGTTAGGGTTGGGGGTGGGGTTAGGGTTATGGCTAGGGTTCGAGTTGGGGTTAGGGTTAGGGTTAGGGTTAAGGTTAGGGTTAGGGTTAGGCATAAAGAAAATAGTTGGTTAGGGTTAGGGCTAGGGTTGGGGTTAGGGTTCGAGTTGGGGTTAGGTTTAGATTTGGGGTTAGGGTTAGGGTTAGGGTTATGGTTAAGGTTAGGGTTAGGGTTAGGTTTAGCATAAAGTAAAATAGTTGGTTAGGGTTAGGGCTAGGGTTGGGGTTGGGGTTAGGGTTAGGGGGTTAGGGTTAGGGTTAGGGTTCGAGTTGGGGTTAGGGTTAGGGTTCGAGTTAGGGTTAGGGTTAGGCATAAAGCAAAATAGTTTGTTAGGGTTAGGGCTAGGGTTGGGGTTAGGGTTAGGGTTAGGCATAAAGAAAATAGTTGGTTAGGGCTAGTGTTGGGGTTGGGGTTGGGGTTAGGGTTCGAGTTGGGGTTAGGTTTAGAGTTGGGGTTAGGGTTCGAGTTGGGGTTAGGTTTAGAGTTGGGGTTAGGGTTAGGGTTAGGCATAAAGTAAAATAATTGGTTTGGGTTAGGGTTAGGGTTGGGGATGGGATTAGGGTTAGGGTTCGAGTTGGGGTTAGGTATAGGGTTAGGTTTAGGTTTAGGGATAGGGTTAGGTTTTGAGTTGGGGTTGGGGTTAGGGTTAGGGTTGGGGTTAGGGTTGGGGTTGGGGTTAGGGCTAGGGTTAAGGTTAGGGTTAGGCATAAAGAAAAAGAGTTGGTTAGGGTTAGGGTTGGGGGTGGGGTTAGGGTTAGGGTTAGGGTTCGAGTTGGGGTTAGGGTTAGGGTTAAGGTTAGGGTTAGGCATTAAGCAAAATAGTTGGTTAGGGTTAGGGCTAGGGTTGGGGTTAGGGTTAGGGTTCGAGTTGGGGTTAGGTTTAGAGTTGGGGTTAGGGTTAGGGTTAGGGTTAGGGTTAGTCATAAAGTAAAATAGTTGGTTAGGGTTAGGGCTAGGGTTGGGGTTGGGGTTAGGGATAGGGGGTTAGGGTTAGGGTTCGAGTTGGGGTTAGGGTTAGGGTTAGGGTTATGCATAAAGGAAAATAGTTGGTTAGGGTTAGGGCTTTTGTTGGGGTTGGGGTTAGGGTTAGGGTTAGGCATAAAGAAAATAGTTGGTTAGGGTTAGGGCTAGTGTTGGGGTTGGGGTTAGGGTTCGAGTTGGGGTTAGGTTTAGAGTTGGGGTTAGGGTTAGGGTTCGAGTTGGGGTTAGGTTTAGAGTTAGGGTTAGGGTTAGGCATAAAGTAAAATAGTTGGTTAGGGTTAGGGCTAGGGTTGGGGATGGGGTTAGGGTTAGGGTTCGAGTTGGGGTTAGGTATAGGGTTAGGTTTAGGTTTACGGTTAGGGTTAGGTTTTGAGTTGGGGTTGGGGTTAGGGTTAGGTTTAGGGTTAGGGTTGGGGTTAGGGTTAGGGTTAGGGTTGGGGTTAGGGCTAGGGTTAAGGTTAGGGTTAGGGTTAGGCATAAAGAAAAGAGTTGGTTAGGGCTAGGGTTGGGGTTGAGGTTCGGGTTAGGGTTAGGCATAAAGAAAGAGAGTTGGTTAGGATTAGGGTTAGGGTTAGGTTTGGGGTTAGGCTTAGGGTAAAAAAAAAGTTGCATCCATCCATTTGCTACCGCTTGTCCCCTTTTTTGGGGTCGCGGGGGGTGCTGGAGCCTATCTCAGCTACAATCGGGCGGAAGGCGGGGTACACCCTGGACAAGTCGCCACCTCATCGCCGGCTAACACAGATAGACAGACAACATTCACACTCACATTCACACACTAGGGACCATTTAGTGTTGCCAATCAACCTATCCCCGGGGTTAGGGTTGGGGTTGGGGTTAGGGTTAGGATTAGGGTTAGGATTAGGATTAGGGTTAGGGTTAGGCATAAAGAAAAAGTGTTGGTTAGGGTTAGGGTTGGGGGTGGGGTTGGGGTTAGGGCTAGGGTTGGAGTTGGGGTTAGGGTTAGGGTTAAGGTTAGGGTTAGGGTTAGGGTTAGGCATAAAGCAAAATAGTTGGTTAGAGTTAGGGCTAGGGTTGGGGTTAGGGTTAGGGTTAGGGTTCGAGTTGGGGTTAGGTTTAGAGTTGGGGTTAGGGTTAGGGTTAGGGTTAAGGTTAGGGTTAGGGTTAGGGTTAGGCATAAAGTAAAATAGTTGGTTAGGGTTAGGGCTAGGGTTGGGGTTAGGGTTAGGGGGTTAGGGTTAGGGTTAGGGTTAGGGTTCGAGGTAGGGTTAGGGTTAGGCATAAAGCAAAATAGTTGGTTAGGGTTAAGGCTAGGGTTGGGGTTGGGGTTAGGGTTAGGGTTAGGCATAAAGAAAAATAGTTGGTTAGGGTTAGGGCTAGTGTTGGGGTTGGGGTTAGGGTTAGGGTTAGGGTTCGAGTTGGGGTTAGGTTTAGAGTTGGGGTTAGGGTTAGGGTTAGGGTTCGACATGGGGTTAGGTTTAGAGTTGGGGTTAGGGTTAGGGTTAAGGTTAGGGTTAGGGTTAGGGTTAGTCATAAAGTAAAATAGTTGGTTAGGGTTAGGGTTAGGGCTAGGGTTGGGGTTAGGGTTAGGGGGTTAGGGTTCGAGTTGGGGTTAGGGTTAGGGTTAGGCATAAAGGAAAATAGTTGGTTAGGGTTAGGGCTAGGGTTGGGGTTGGGGTTAGGGTTAGGCATAAAGAAGAATAGTTGGTTAGGGTTAGGGCTAGTGTTGGGGTTGGGGTTAGGGTTCGAGTTGGGGTTAGGTTTAGAGTTGGGGTTAGGGTTAGGGTTAGGGTTATGGTTAAGGTTAGAGTTAGGGTTAGGTTTAGCATAAAGTAAAATAGTTGGTTAGGGTTAGGGCTAGGGTTGGGGTTAGGGTTAGGGGGTTAGGGTTAGGGTTAGGGTTCGAGTTCGGGTTAGGGTTAGGGTTCGAGTTAGGGTTAGGGTTAGGCATAAAGCAAAATAGTTTGTTAGGGTTAGGGCTAGGGTTGGGGTTAGGGTTAGGGTTAGGCATAAAGAAAATAGTTGGTTAGGGCTAGTGTTGGGGTTGGGGTTGGGGTTAGGGTTCGAGTTGGGGTTAGGTTTAGAGTTGGGGTTAGGGTTCGAGTTGGGGTTAGGTTTAGAGTTGGGGTTAGGGTTAGGGTTAGGCATAAAGTAAAATAATTGGTTTGGGTTAGGGTTAGGGTTGGGGATGGGATTAGGGTTAGGGTTCGAGTTGGGGTTAGGTATAGGGTTAGGTTTAGGTTTAGGGATAGGGTTAGGTTTTGAGTTGGGGTTGGGGTTAGGGTTAGGGTTGGGGTTAGGGTTGGGGTTGGGGTTAGGGCTAGGGTTAAGGTTAGGGTTAGGCATAAAGAAAAAGAGTTGGTTAGGGTTAGGGTTGGGGGTGGGGTTAGGGTTAGGGTTAGGGTTCGAGTTGGGGTTAGGGTTAGGGTTAAGGTTAGGGTTAGGCATTAAGCAAAATAGTTGGTTAGGGTTAGGGCTAGGGTTGGGGTTAGGGTTAGGGTTCGAGTTGGGGTTAGGTTTAGAGTTGGGGTTAGGGTTAGGGTTAGTCATAAAGTAAAATAGTTGGTTAGGGTTAGGGCTAGGGTTGGGGTTGGGGTTAGGGATAGGGGGTTAGGGTTAGGGTTCGAGTTGGGGTTAGGGTTAGGGTTAGGGTTATGCATAAAGGAAAATAGTTGGTTAGGGTTAGGGCTTTTGTTGGGGTTGGGGTTAGGGTTAGGGTTAGGCATAAAGAAAAATAGTTGGTTAGGGTTAGGGCTAGTGTTGGGGTTGGGGTTAGGGTTCGAGTTGGGGTTAGGTTTAGAGTTGGGGTTAGGGTTAGGGTTCGAGTTGGGGTTAGGTTTAGAGTTAGGGTTAGGGTTAGGCATAAAGTAAAATAGTTGGTTAGGGTTAGGGCTAGGGTTGGGGATGGGGTTAGGGTTAGGGTTCGAGTTGGGGTTAGGTATAGGGTTAGGTTTAGGTTTACGGTTAGTGTTAGGTTTTGAGTTGGGGTTGGGGTTAGGGTTAGGTTTAGGGTTAGGGTTGGGGTTAGGGTTAGGGTTAGGGTTGGGGTTAGGGCTAGGGTTAAGGTTAGGGTTAGGGTTAGGCATAAAGAAAAGAGTTGGTTAGGGTTAGGGCTAGGGTTGGGGTTGAGGTTCGGGTTAGGGTTAGGCATAAAGAAAGAGAGTTGGTTAGGATTAGGGTTAGGGTTAGGTTTGGGGTTAGGTTTAGGGTAAAAAAAAAGTTGCATCCATCCATTTGCTACCGCTTGTCCCCTTTTTTGGGGTCGCGGGGGGTGCTGGAGCCTATCTCAGCTACAATCGGGCGGAAGGCGGGGTACACCCTGGACAAGTCGCCACCTCATCGCCGGCTAACACAGATAGACAGACAACATTCACACTCACATTCACACACTAGGGACCATTTAGTGTTGCCAATCAACCTATCCCCGGGGTTAGGGTTGGGGTTGGGGTTAGGGTTAGGATTAGGGTTAGGATTAGGATTAGGGTTAGGGTTAGGCATAAAGAAAAAGTGTTGGTTAGGGTTAGGGTTGGGGGTGGGGTTGGGGTTAGGGCTAGGGTTGGAGTTGGGGTTAGGGTTAGGGTTAAGGTTAGGGTTAGGGTTAGGGTTAGGGTTAGGCATAAAGCAAAATAGTTGGTTAGAGTTAGGGCTAGGGTTGGGGTTAGGGTTAGGGTTAGGGTTCGAGTTGGGGTTAGGTTTAGAGTTGGGGTTAGGGTTAGGGTTAGGGTTAGGGTTAGGGTTAGGGTTAGGGTTAGGGTTAGGCATAAAGTAAAATAGTTGGTTAGGGTTAGGGCTAGGGTTGGGGTTAGGGTTAGGGGGTTAGGGTTAGGGTTAGGGTTAGGGTTCGAGTTGGGGTTAGGGTTAGGGTTAGGGTTCGAGGTAGGGTTAGGGTTAGGCATAAAGCAAAATAGTTGGTTAGGGTTAAGGCTAGGGTTGGGGTTGGGGTTAGGGTTAGGGTTAGGCATAAAGAAAAATAGTTGGTTAGGGTTTGGGCTAGTGTTGGGGTTGGGGTTAGGGTTAGGGTTAGGGTTCGAGTTGGGGTTAGGTTTAGAGTTGGGGTTAGGGTTAGGGTTAGGGTTCGACATGGGGTTAGGTTTAGAGTTGGGGTAGGGTTAGGGTTAAGGTTAGGGTTAGGGTTAGGGTTAGTCATAAAGTAAAATAGTTGGTTAGGGTTAGGTTTAGGGCTAGGGTTGGGGTTAGGGTTAGGGGGTTAGGGTTAGGGTTCGAGTTGGGGTTAGGGTTAGGGTTAGGCATAAAGGAAAATAGTTGGTTAGGGTTAGGGCTAGGGTTGGGGTTGGGGTTAGGGTTAGGCATAAAGAAGGATAGTTGGTTAGGGTTAGGGCTAGTGTTGGGGTTGGGGTTAGGGTTCGAGTTGGGGTTAGGTTTAGAGTTGGGGTTAGGGTTAGGGTTAGGGTTAGGGTTCGAGTTGGGGTTAGGTTTAGAGTTGGGGTTAGGGTTAGGGTTAGGCATAAAGTAAAATAGTTGATTAGGGTTAGGGCTAGGGTTGGGGATGGGGTTAGGGTTAGGGTTAGGGTTCGAGTTGGGGTTAGGTTTAGGTTTAGGGTTAGGGTTAGGTTTTGAGTTGGGGTTGGGGTTAGGGTTAGGGTTATGGTTGGGGTTAGGGTTAGGGTTGGGGTTAGGATTAGGGTTAGAATTAGGATTAGGGTTAGGGTTAGGCATAAAGAAAACGTGTTGGTTAGGGTTGGGGGTGGGGTTAGGGTTAGGGTTAGGGTTCGAGTTGGGGTTAGGGTTAGGGTTAAGGTTAGGGTTAGGGTTAGGCATAAAGCAAAATAGTTGGTTAGGGTTAGGGCTAGGGTTGGGGTTAGGGTTAGGGTTCGAGTTGGGGTTAGGTTTAGAGTTGGGGTTAGGGTTAGGGTTAAGGTTAGGGTTAGGCATAAAGTAAAATAGTTGGTTAGGGTTAGGGCTAGGGTTGGGGTCGGGGTTAGGGTTAGGGTTCGAGTTGGGGTTAGGGTTAGGCATAAAGAAAATAGTTGGTTAGGGTTAGTGTTGGGGTTGGGGTTAGGGTTAGGGTTGGGGTTAGGGTTGGGGTTGGGGTTAGGGCTAGGGTTAAGGTTAGGGTTAGGCATAAAGAAAAAGAGTTGGTTAGGGTTAGGGTTGGGGGTGGGGTTAGGGTTAGGGTTAGGGTTCGAGTTGGGGTTAGGGTTAGGGTTAAGGTTAGGGTTAGGCATTAAGCAAAATAGTTGGTTAGGGTTAGGGCTAGGGTTGGGGTTAGGGTTAGGGTTCGAGTTGGGGTTAGGTTTAGAGTTGGGGTTAGGGTTAGGGTTAGGGTTAGGGTTAGTCATAAAGTAAAATAGTTGGTTAGGGTTAGGGCTAGGGTTGGGGTTGGGGTTAGGGATAGGGGGTTAGGGTTAGGGTTCGAGTTGGGGTTAGGGTTAGGGTTAGGGTTATGCATAAAGGAAAATAGTTGGTTAGGGTTAGGGCTTTTGTTGGGGTTGGGGTTAGGGTTAGGGTTAGGCATAAAGAAAAATAGTTGGTTAGGGTTAGGGCTAGTGTTGGGGTTGGGGTTAGGGTTCGAGTTGGGGTTAGGTTTAGAGTTGGGGTTAGGGTTAGGGTTCGAGTTGGGGTTAGGTTTAGAGTTAGGGTTAGGGTTAGGCATAAAGTAAAATAGTTGGTTAGGGTTAGGGCTAGGGTTGGGGATGGGGTTAGGGTTAGGGTTCGAGTTGGGGTTAGGTATAGGGTTAGGTTTAGGTTTACGGTTAGGGTTAGGTTTTGAGTTGGGGTTGGGGTTAGGGTTAGGTTTAGGGTTAGGGTTGGGGTTAGGGTTAGGGTTAGGGTTGGGGTTAGGGCTAGGGTTAAGGTTAGGGTTAGGGTTAGGCATAAAGAAAAGAGTTGGTTAGGGTTAGGGCTAGGGTTGGGGTTGAGGTTCGGGTTAGGGTTAGGCATAAAGAAAGAGAGTTGGTTAGGATTAGGGTTAGGGTTAGGTTTGGGGTTAGGCTTAGGGTAAAAAAAAAGTTGCATCCATCCATTTGCTACCGCTTGTCCCCTTTTTTGGGGTCGCGGGGGGTGCTGGAGCCTATCTCAGCTACAATCGGGCGGAAGGCGGGGTACACCCTGGACAAGTCGCCACCTCATCGCCGGCTAACACAGATAGACAGACAACATTCACACTCACATTCACACACTAGGGACCATTTAGTGTTGCCAATCAACCTATCCCCGGGGTTAGGGTTGGGGTTGGGGTTAGGGTTAGGATTAGGGTTAGGATTAGGATTAGGGTTAGGGTTAGGCATAAAGAAAAAGTGTTGGTTAGGGTTAGGGTTGGGGGTGGGGTTGGGGTTAGGGCTAGGGTTGGAGTTGGGGTTAGGGTTAGGGTTAAGGTTAGGGTTAGGGTTAGGGTTAGGCATAAAGCAAAATAGTTGGTTAGAGTTAGGGCTAGGGTTGGGGTTAGGGTTAGGGTTAGGGTTCGAGTTGGGGTTAGGTTTAGAGTTGGGGTTAGGGTTAGGGTTAGGGTTAAGGTTAGGGTTAGGGTTAGGCATAAAGTAAAATAGTTGGTTAGGGTTAGGGCTAGGGTTGGGGTTAGGGTTAGGGGGTTAGGGTTAGGGTTAGGGTTAGGGTTCGAGTTGGGGTTAGGGTTAGGGTTAGGGTTCGAGGTAGGGTTAGGGTTAGGCATAAAGCAAAATAGTTGGTTAGGGTTAAGGCTAGGGTTGGGGTTGGGGTTAGGGTTAGGGTTAGGCATAAAGAAAAATAGTTGGTTAGGGTTTGGGCTAGTGTTGGGGTTGGGGTTAGGGTTAGGGTTAGGGTTCGAGTTGGGGTTAGGTTTAGAGTTGGGGTTAGGGTTAGGGTTAGGGTTCGACATGGGGTTAGGTTTAGAGTTGGGGTAGGGTTAGGGTTAAGGTTAGGGTTAGGGTTAGGGTTAGTCATAAAGTAAAATAGTTGGTTAGGGTTAGGGTTAGGGCTAGGGTTGGGGTTAGGGTTAGGGGGTTAGGGTTAGGGTTCGAGTTGGGGTTAGGGTTAGGGTTAGGCATAAAGGAAAATAGTTGGTTAGGGTTAGGGCTAGGGTTGGGGTTGGGGTTAGGGTTAGGCATAAAGAAGAATAGTTGGTTAGGGTTAGGGCTTGTGTTGGGGTTGGGGTTAGGGTTCGAGTTGGGGTTAGGTTTAGAGTTGGGGTTAGGGTTAGGGTTAGGGTTAGGGTTCGAGTTGGGGTTAGGTTTAGAGTTGGGGTTAGGGTTAGGGTTAGGCATAAAGTAAAATAGTTGATTAGGGTTAGGGCTAGGGTTGGGGATGGGGTTAGGGTTAGGGTTAGGGTTCGAGTTGGGGTTAGGTTTAGGTTTAGGGTTAGGGTTAGGTTTTGAGTTGGGGTTGGGGTTAGGGTTAGGGTTATGGTTGGGGTTAGGGTTAGGGTTGGGGTTAGGATTAGGGTTAGAATTAGGATTAGGGTTAGGGTTAGGCATAAAGAAAACGTGTTGGTTAGGGTTGGGGGTGGGGTTAGGGTTAGGGTTAGGGTTCGAGTTGGGGTTAGGGTTAGGGTTAAGGTTAGGGTTAGGGTTAGGCATAAAGCAAAATAGTTGGTTAGGGTTAGGGCTAGGGTTGGGGTTAGGGTTAGGGTTCGAGTTGGG
Organism: Nerophis lumbriciformis; assembly: GCF_033978685.3. NCBI lineage: Eukaryota > Metazoa > Chordata > Actinopteri > Syngnathiformes > Syngnathidae > Nerophis > Nerophis lumbriciformis. The sequence goes on along the minus strand of NC_084566.2, from coordinate 43,487,044 downwards.
GTTAGGTTTAGAGTTGGGGTTAGGGTTAGGGTTAAGGTTAGGGTTAGGCATAAAGTAAAATAGTTGGTTAGGGTTAGGGCTAGGGTTGGGGTCGGGGTTAGGGTTAGGGTTCGAGTTGGGGTTAGGGTTAGGCATAAAGAAAATAGTTGGTTAGGGTTAGTGTTGGGGTTGGGGTTAGGGTTAGGGTTTGAGTTGGGTTAGGGTTAGGGTTAGGTTAGGGTTCAGGTTAGGTTTTGAGTTGGGGTTGGGGTTAGGGCTAGGGTAGGGTTAGGGTTAGGGTTAGGCATAAAGAAAATAGTTGGTTAGGGTTAGGGCTACGGTTGGGGTTGGGGTTAGGGTTAGGGTTAGGGTTCGAGTTGGGGTCAGGTTTAGAGTCGGGGTTAGGGTTAAGGTTAGGGTTAGGGTTAGGCATAAAGAAAAATAGTTGGTTAGGGTTAGGGCTAGGGCTGGTGTTGGGGTTAGGGTTAGGGTTCGAGTTGGGGTTAGGTTTAGAGTTGGGGTTAGGGTTAGGTTTTGAGTTGGGGTTGGGGTTAGGGTTAGGGCTAGGGTAGGTTTAGGGTTAGGGTTAGGTTTTGAGTTGGGGTTGGGGTTAGAGTTAGGGCTAGGGTAGGGTTAGGGTTAGGGTTAGGGTTAGGGCCAGGGCTGGTGTTGGGGTTAGGGTTAGGGTTCCTTCTTGATGTCTCAAGAATGGTAGAAATACAAGAACACACACACACACACACACACACACACCCACACACTTGTATTTCATACCTTATTGAGACCTCTGAAAAATGCCTCCCTCTTTAGGACCAGCCTTTCTAGATATATAAAGATGAAAAACTTCTTTCAACCATTTTTGACCATTTCACCTTCAAAACATTCTTAATTGGGGAACAACAAAAGTACCATTTTTTCCCCCGTAAAAACTCCCGGTTTTCCCGAAATTCTAGGAATTCCGAAATACCCATTTAAATTCAAACTGTTACTATGTCAACATTTTTCAACCGTTTTGAAAAACTTCAACACCAACCCATTCATATCATCTAGGACAATTGTTGTATTACATTAAATCAACAAAAGTCCTGACTTTGGAGCAATGTTCACGGACTCTAGTATTTGGCTCTCAAATAGGTTTCCCGTATTGGGACCATGATTTATGTCCTCACTTGTTCACACCTCCTCATATGGAAGGTAATTTTCCCTCTTGATATCTCAAGAATGGTAGAAATACAAGAACGCACACACACACACACACTCTTGTATTTCATACCTTCTTGAGACCTGAGAAAAATGCCTCCCTCTTTAGGACCAGCCTTTCTAGATATATAAAGATGAAAAACTTATTTCAACCGTTTTTGACCATTCCACCTCAAAACATTCTTCTTAAAAGTAAAACAATTTTTTTTCGTAAAAACTCCCGGTTTTCCCGAAATTCCAGGAATTCTGAAATACCCATTTAAATTCAAACTGTTACAAAGTCAACATTTTTCAACCATTTTGAAAAATTTCAACACCAACCCATTCATATCATCTAGGACAATTGTTGTATTACTATTTTTCTTTAAAAATTCCCATTTTTTTCAAAAATTCCCATTCTTTTCCAAAATTCCCAAATTTGTAATAAAATTCCCGTCCAAATGAACGTTCATATTTATGGCCAAAATTTTGGGACATTTTTTTTTACCCGATTCGGACCTTTCAGCCCTCCACCCACACTGCTCTTAACATATGTCAATATGCACATTAAATAAATACAAATTCCTGACTTTGGAGCAATGTTCACGGACTCTAGTATTTGGCTCTCAATTAGATACAATGGTTTCCTGTATTGGGACCATGATTTATGTCCTCACTTGTTCACACCTCCTCATATGGAAGCTACTTTTCCTTGTTGATGTCTCAAGAAGGGTAGAAATACAAGAACACACACACACACACACACACATTCTTGTATTTGTTACCTTCTTAAGACCTGAGAAAAATGCCTCCCTCTTTAGGACCAGCCTTTCTAGATATATAAAGATGAAAAACTTATTTCAACCGTTTTTGACCATTCCACCTTCAAAACATTCTTCTTAAAAGTACCTTTTTTTTTTCCGTAAAAACTACCGGTTTTCCCGAAATTCCAGGAATTGCGAACTACCCAATTAAATTCAAACTGTTACTATGTCAACATTTTTCAACCATTTTGAAAAACTTCAACACCAACCCATTCATATCATCTAGGACAATTGTTGTATTACATTAAATCAACAAAAAGTCCTGACTTTGGAGCAATGTTCACGGACTCTAGTATTTGGCTCTCAAATAGGTTTCCCGTATTGGGACCATGATTTATGTCCTCACTTGTTCACACCTCCTCATATGGAAGGTAATTTTCCCTCTTGATGTCTCAAGAATGGTAGAAATACAAGAACGCACACAGACACACACACTCTTGTATTTCATACCTTCTTGAGACCTGAGAAAAATGCCTCCCTCTTTAGGACCAGCCTTTCTAGATATATAAAGATGAAAAACTTATTTCAACCGTTTTTGACCATTCCACCTCAAAACATTCTTCTTAAAAGTAAAACAATTTTTTTTCGTAAAAACTCCCGGTTTTCCCGAAATTCCAGGAATTCTGAAATACCCATTTAAATTCAAACTGTTACAAAGTCAACATTTTTCAACCATTTTGAAAAATTTCAACACCAACCCATTCATATCATCTAGGACAATTGTTGTATTACTATTTTTCTTTAAAAATTCCCATTTTTTTCAAAAATTCCCATTCTTTTCCAAAATTCCCAAATTTGTAATAAAATTCCCGTCCAAATGAACGTTCATATTTATGGCCAAAATTTTGGGACATTTTTTTTTACCCGATTCGGACCTTTCAGCCCTCCACCCACACTGCTCTTAACATATGTCAATATGCACATTAAATAAATACAAATTCCTGACTTTGGAGCAATGTTCACGGACTCTAGTATTTGGCTCTCAATTAGATACAATGGTTTCCTGTATTGGGACCATGATTTATGTCCTCACTTGTTCACACCTCCTCATATGGAAGCTACTTTTCCTTGTTGATGTCTCAAGAAGGGTAGAAATACAAGAACACACACACACACACACACATTCTTGTATTTGTTACCTTCTTAAGACCTGAGAAAAATGCCTCCCTCTTTAGGACCACTCTTTCTAGATATATAAAGATGAAAAACTTATTTCAACCGTTTTTGACCATTCCACCTTCAAAACATTCTTCTTAAAAGTAATTTTATTTTTTTTTTCGTAAAAATTCCCGGTTTTCCCGAAATTCCAGGAATTCTGAAACACCCATTTAAATTCAAACTGTTACTAGGTCAACAGTTTTCAACCGTTTTGAAAAACTTCAACACCAACCCATTCATATCATCTAGGACAATTGTATTACTATTTTTTTTTCCAAAAATTCCCATTTTTTTCAAAAATTCCCATTTTTTTCAAAAATTCCCATTTTTTTCAAAAATTCCCATTATTTTCCAAAATTCCCAAATTTGTAAGAATATTCCCGTTCAAATGAACGTTCATATTTATGGCCAAAATTTTGGGCCATTTTTTTTTACCCGATTCGGACCTTTCAGCCCTCCACCCACGCTGCTCTTAACATATGTCAATATGCACATTAAATAAATAAAAATTCCTGACTTTGGAGCAATGTTCACGGACTCTAGTATTTGGTTCTCAATTAGATACAATGGTTTCCCGTATTGGGACCATGATTTATGTCCTCACTTGTTCACACCTCCTCATATGGAAGCTACTTTTCCTTGTTGATGTCTCAAGAAGGGTAGAAATAAAAGAACACACACACACACACACACACACACACACACACACACACACACACACACACACACACACACACACACACACACACACTGGTTATGATGGACTTGTGGGGACCAGCCTTTCTCCAGGTTGTGGAGGCATAAAAAGGTAAAAAGAGGTCAAATGTCCACTGGCCAGTTAGCTCATACACGTCTTTAAATGTCTGCATTGATGAAGTCATGTGCTGATCTTTCTTACTGGGGTTAGGGTTAGGGATAGGGTTAGGGTTTAGGGTTAGGGTTAGGGTTTAGGGTTAGGGTTAGGGTTTAGGGTTAGGGTTAGGGTTAGATTTAGGGTTATGGTTAGAGGGTTAGGGTTAGGGTTAGGGTTAGGCATAAAGAAAAGAGTTGGTTAGGGTTAGGGCTAGGGTTGGGGTTGAGGTTAGGGTTAGGGTTAGGGTTAGGGTTAGGCATAAAGAAAGAGAGTTGGTTAGGATTAGGGTTAGGGTTAGGTTTGGGGTTAGGGTTAGGGTAAAAAAAAAGTTGCATCCATCCATTTTCTACCGCTTGTCCCCTTTTTTGGGGTCGCGGGGGGTGCTGGAGCCTATCTCAGCTACAATCGGGCGGAAGGCGGCGTACACCCTGGACAAGTCGCCACCTCATCACAGGGCCAACACAGATAGACAGACAACATTCACACTCACATTCACACACTAGGGACCATTTAGTGTTGCCGATCAACCTATCCCCGGGGTTAGGGTTGGGGTTGGGGTTCGGGTTGGGGTTAGGGTTAGGATTAGGGTTAGGATTAGGATTAGGGTTAGGGTTAGGCATAAAGGAAAAGAGTTGGTTAGGGTTAGGGTTGGGGGTGGGGTTAGGGTTAGGGCAAGGGTTCGAGTTGGGGTTAGGGTTAGGGTTAAGGTTAGGGTTAGGGTTAGGCATAAAGCAAAATAGTTGGTTAGGGTTAGGGCTAGGGTTGGGGTTAGGGTTAGGGTTCGAGTTGGGGTTAGGGTTAGGGTTAAGGTTAGGGTTAGGGTTAGGCATAAAGTAAAATAGTTGGTTAGGGTTAGGGCTAGGGTTGGGGTTGGGGTTAGGGTTAGGGTTCGAGTTGGGGTTAGGGTTAGGGTTCAAGTTAGGGTTAGGGTTAGGCATAAAGCAAAATAGTTGGTTAGGGCTAGGGTTGGGGTTGGGGTTAGGGTTAGGCATAAAGAAAATAGTCGGTTAGGGTTAGGGCTAGTGTTGGGGTTGGGGTTAGGGTTAGGGTTAGGGTTCGAGTTGGTGTTAGGTTTAGAGTTGGGGTTAGGGTTAGGGCTAGGGTTCGAGTTGGGGTTAGGTTTAGAGTTGGGGTTAGGGTTAGGGTTAGGGTTAGGCATAAAGTAAAATAGTTGGTTAGGGTTAGGGTTGGGGATGGGATAAGGGTTAGGGTTCGAGTTGGGGTTAGGTATAGGGTTAGGTTTAGGTTTAGGGTTAGGGTTAGGTTTTGAGTTGGGGTTGGGGTTAGGGTTAGGGTTGGGGTTGGGGTTAGGGTTAGGGTTGAGGTTAGGGCTAAGGTTAAGGTTAGGGTTAGGCATAAAGAAAAAGAGTTGGTTAGGGTTAGGGGTGGGGTTAGGGTTAGGGTTTGAGTTGGGGTTAAGGTTAGGGTTCGAGTTAGGGTTAGGCATAAAGCAAAATAGTTGGTTAGGGCTAGGGTTGGGGTTGGGGTTAGGGTTAGGCATAAAGAAAAATAGTTGGTTAGGGTTAGGGCTAGTGTTGGGGTTGGGGTTGGGGTTAGGTTTAGGGTTCGAGTTGGGGTTAGGTTTAGAGTTGGGGTTAGGGTTAGGGTTAGGGTTCGAGTTGGGGTTAGGTTTAGAGTTGGGGTTAGGGTTAGGCATAAAGTAAAATAGTTGGTTAGGGTTAGGGTTGGGAATGGGATTAGGGTTAGGGTTCGAGTTGGGGTTAGGTATAGGGTTAAGTTTAGGTTTAGGGTTAGGGTTAGGTTTTGAGTTGGGGTTGGGGTTAGGGTTAGGGTTAGGGTTAGGGTTGAGGTTAGGGCTAGGGTTAAGGTTAGGGTTAGGCATAAAGAAAAAGAGTTGGTTAGGGTTAGGGGTGGGGTTAGGGTTAGGGTTAGGGTTAGGGTTCGAGTTGGGGTTAAGGTTAGGGTTAGGGTTAAGGTTAGGGTTAGGCATTAAGCAAAATAGTGGGTTAGGGTTAGGGGTAGGGTTGGGGTTAGGGTTAGGGTTCGAGTTGGGGTTAGGTTTAGAGTTGGGGTTAGGGTTAAAGTTAGGGTTAGGGTTAGGGTTAGTCATAAAGTAAAATAGTTGGTTAGGGTTAGGGCTAGGGTTGGGGTTGGGGTTAGGGTTAGGGGGTTAGGGTTAGGGTTCGAGTTGGGGTTAGGGTTAGGGTTAGGCATAAAGGAAAATAGTTGGTTAGGGCTAGGGTTGGGGTTGGGGTTAGGGTTAGGCATAAAGAAAAATAGTTGGTTAGGGTTAGGGCTAGTGTTGGGGTTGGGGTTAGGGTTCGAGTTGGGGTTAGGTTTAGAGTTGGAGTTAGGGTTAGGGTTAGGGTTAGGGTTCGAGTTGGGGTTAGGTTTAGAGTTGGGGTTAGGGTTAGGCATAAAGTAAAATAGTTGGTTAGGGTTAGGGCTAGGGTTGGGGATGGGGTTAGGGTTAGGGTTCGAGTTGGGGTTAGGTATAGGGTTAGGTTTAGGTTTAGGGTTAGGGTTAGGTTTTGAGTTGGGGTTGGGGTTAGGGTTAGGGTTGGGGTTAGGGCTATGGTTATGGTTAGGGGTGGGGTTAGGGTTAGGGTTAGGGTTAGGGTTCGAGTTGGGGTTAGAGTTAGGGTTAAGGTTAGGGTTAGGCATTAAGCAAAATAGTTGGTTAGGGTTAGGGGTAGGGTTGGGGTTAGGGTTCGAGTTGGGGTTAGGTTTAGAGTTGGGGTTAGGGTTAAGGTTAGGGTTAGGGTTAGGGTTAGTCATAAAGTAAAATAGTTGGTTAGGGTTAGGGTTAGGGCTAGGGTTGGGGTTGGGGTTAGGGGGTTAGGGTTAGGGTTCGAGTTGGGGTTGGGGTTAGGTTTAGGGTTAGGCATAAAAGAAAATAGTTGGTTAGGGTTAGGGCTAGGGTTGGGGTTGGGGTTAGGGTTAGGGTTAGGCATAAAGAAAAATAGTTGGTTTGGGTTAGGGCTAGTGTTGGGGTTGGGGTTAGGGTTCGAGTTGGGGTTAGGTTTAGAGTTGGGGTTAGGGTTAGGGTTAGGGTTCGAGTTGGGGTTAGGTTTAGAGTTGGGGTTAGGGTTAGGGTTAGGCATAAAGTAAAATAGTTGGTTAGGGTTAGGGCTAGGGTTGGGGATGGGGTTAGGGTAAGGGTTCGAGTTGGGGTTAGGTATAGGGTTAGGTTTAGGTTTAGGGTTAGGGTTAGGTTTTGAGTTGGGGTTGGGGTTAGGGTTAGGGTTGGGGTTAGGGTTAGGGTTAGGGTTAGGGTTAGGTTTGGGGTTAGGGCTAGGGTTAAGGTTAGGGTTAGGGTTAGGCATAAAGAAAAGAGTTGGTTAGGGTTAGGGCTAGGGTTGGGGTTGAGGTTAGGGTTAGGCATAAAGAAAGAGTGTTGGTTAGGATTAGGGTTATGGTTAGGTTTGGGGTTAGGCTTAGGGTAAAAAAAAAGTTGCAACCATCCATTTTCTACCGCTTGTCCCCTTTTTTGGGGTCGCGGGGGGTGCTGGAGCCTATCTCAGCTACAATCGGGCGGAAGGCGGGGTACACCCTGGACAAGTCGCCACCTCATCGCCGACTAACACAGATAGACAGACAACATTCACACTCACATTCACACACTAGGGACCATTTAGTGTTGCCAATCAACCTATCCCCAGGGTTAGGGTTGGGGTTGGGGTTGGGGTTAGGGTTAGAATTAGGGTTAGGATTAGGATTAGGGTTAGGGTTAGGGTTAGGCATAAAGAAAAAGAGTTGGTTAGGGTTAGGGTTGGGGGTGGGGTTAGGGTTAGGGTTAGGGTTCGAGTTGGGGTTAGGGTTAGGGTTAGGGTTAGGATTAGGATTAGGATTAGGGTTAGGGTTAGGCATAAAGAAAAAGAGTTGGTTAGGGTTAGGGTTGGGGGTGGGGTTAGGGTTAGGGTTAGGGTTCGAGTTGGGGTTAGGGTTAGGGTTAGGGTTAAGGTTAGGGTTTGGGTTAGGCATAAAACAAAATAGTTGGTTAGGGTTAGGGCTAGGTTTGGGGTTAGGGTTAGGGTTCGAGTTGGGGTTAGGTTTAGAGTTGGTGTTAGGGTTAGGGTTAAGGTTAGGGTTAGGGTTAGGCATAAAGTAAAATAGTTGGTTAGGGTTAGGGCTAGGGTTGGGGTTGGGGTTGGGGTTAGGGGGTTAGGGTTAGGGTTAGGGTTCGAGTTGGGGTTAGGGTTAGGGTTAGGCATAAAGAAAATAGTTGGTTAGGGCTAGGGTTGGGGTTGGGGTTAGGGTTAGGGTTAGGAATAAAGAAAAAATAGTTGGTTAGGGTTAGGGCTAGTGTTGGGGTTGGGGTTGGGGTTAGGGTTAGGGTTAGGGTTAGGGTTCGAGTTGGGGTTAGGTTTAGAGTTGGGGTTAGGTGTTGGGGGTTAGGGTTGGGGTTGGGGTTAGGTTTAGAGTTGGGGTTATGGTTAGGGTTAGGGTTAGGCATAAAGTAAAATAGTTGGTTAGGGTTAGGGCTAGGGTTGCGGATGGGGTTAGGGTTAGGGTTCGAGTTGGGGTTAGGTATAGGGTTAGGTTTAGGTTTTGAGTTGGGGTTGGGGTTAGGTTTAGGGTTAGGGTTAGGGTTAGGGTTGGGGTTAGGGCTAGGGTTAAGGTTAGAGTTAGGGTTAGGCATAAAGAAAAGAGTTGGTTAGGGTTAGGGCTAGGGTTGGGGTTGAGGCTCGGGTTAGGGTTAGGGTTAGGCATAAAGAAAGAGTGTTGGTTAGGATTAGTGTTATGGGTTGGGGTTAGGGCTAGGGTTAAGGTTAGGGTTAGGCATAAAGAAAAGAGTTGGTTAGGGTTAGGGCTAGGGTTGGGGTTGAGGCTCGGGTTAGGGTTAGGCATAAAGAAAGAGTGTTGGTTAGGATTAGGGTTATGGTTAGGTTTGGGGTTAGGGTTAGGGTGAAAAAAAAGTTGCATCCATCCATTTTCTACCGCTTGTCCCCTTTTTTGGGGTCGCGGGGGGTGCTGGAGCCTATCTCAGCTACAATCGGGCGGAAGGCGGTATACACCCTGGACAAGTCGCCACCTCATCGCCGACTAACACAGATAGACAGACAACATTCACACTCACATTCACACACTAGGGACCATTTAGTGTTGCCAATCAACCTATCCCCAGGGTTAGGGTTGGGGTTAGGGTTAGAATTAGGGTTAGGATTAGGATTAGGGTTAGGGTTAGGCATAAAGAAAAAGAGTTGGTTAGGGTTAGGGCTAGGGTTGGGGGTGGGGTTAGGGTTAGGGTTCGAGTTGGGATTAGGTTTAGGGTTAGGTTTAGGGTTAGGGTTAGGGTAGGGTTAGGGTTAGGGTTAGGCATGAAGAAAATAGTTGGTTAGGGCTAGGGTTGGGGTTGGGGTTAGGGTTAGGGTTAGGAATAAAGAAAAAATAGTTGGTTAGGGTTAGGGCTAGTGTTGGGGTTGGGGTTGGGGTTAGGGTTAGGGTTAGGGTTAGGGTTCGAGTTGGGGTTAGGTTTAGAGTTGGGGTTAGGTGTTGGGGGTTAGGGTTGGGGTTGGGGTTAGGTTTAGAGTTGGGGTTATGGTTAGGGTTAGGGTTAGGCATAAAGTAAAATAGTTGGTTAGGGTTAGGGCTAGGGTTGCGGATGGGGTTAGGGTTAGGGTTCGAGTTGGGGTTAGGTATAGGGTTAGGTTTAGGTTTTGAGTTGGGGTTGGGGTTAGGTTTAGGGTTAGGGTTAGGGTTAGGGTTGGGGTTAGGGCTAGGGTTAAGGTTAGAGTTAGGGTTAGGCATAAAGAAAAGAGTTGGTTAGGGTTAGGGCTAGGGTTGGGGTTGAGGCTCGGGTTAGGGTTAGGGTTAGGCATAAAGAAAGAGTGTTGGTTAGGATTAGTGTTATGGGTTGGGGTTAGGGCTAGGGTTAAGGTTAGGGTTAGGCATAAAGAAAAGAGTTGGTTAGGGTTAGGGCTAGGGTTGGGGTTGAGGCTCGGGTTAGGGTTAGGCATAAAGAAAGAGTGTTGGTTAGGATTAGGGTTATGGTTAGGTTTGGGGTTAGGGTTAGGGTGAAAAAAAAGTTGCATCCATCCATTTTCTACCGCTTGTCCCCTTTTTTGGGGTCGCGGGGGGTGCTGGAGCCTATCTCAGCTACAATCGGGCGGAAGGCGGTATACACCCTGGACAAGTCGCCACCTCATCGCCGACTAACACAGATAGACAGACAACATTCACACTCACATTCACACACTAGGGACCATTTAGTGTTGCCAATCAACCTATCCCCAGGGTTAGGGTTGGGGTTAGGGTTAGAATTAGGGTTAGGATTAGGATTAGGGTTAGGGTTAGGCATAAAGAAAAAGAGTTGGTTAGGGTTAGGGCTAGGGTTGGGGGTGGGGTTAGGGTTAGGGTTCGAGTTGGGATTAGGTTTAGGGTTAGGTTTAGGGTTAGGGTTAGGGTAGGGTTAGGGTTAGGGTTAGGCATGAAGAAAAATAGTTGGTTAGGTTTAGGGTTAGGGCTAGGGTTGGGGTTAGGGTTAGGGTTCGAGCTGGGGTTAGGTTTAGAGTTGGGGTTAAGGTTAGGGTTAAGGTTAGGGTTAGGGTTTGGGTTAGGGTTAGGCATAAAGTAAAATAGTTGGTTAGGGTTAGGGCTAGGGTTGGGGTTAGGGTTCGAGTTGGGGTTAGGTTTAGGGTTTGGTTTAGGGTTAGGGTTAGGTTTAGAGTTGGGGTTGGGGTTAGGGTTAGGGTAGGGTTAAGGTTAGGCATAAAGAAAAATAGTTGGTTAGGGTTAGGGCTAGGGTTGGGGTTGGGGTTAGGGTTAGGGTTCGAGTTGGGGTTAGGTCTAGAGTTAGGTTTAGGGTTAGGGTTTGGGTTAGGTTTAGAGTTGGGGTTAGGGTAGGGTTAGGGTTAGGCATAAAGAAAAATAGTTTGTTAGGGTTAGGTTTGGGGTTGGGGTTAGGGTTAGGCATAAAGAAAATAGTTGGTTAGGGTTAGGGCTGGGGTTGGGGTTAGGGTTAGGGTTTGAGTTGGGGTTAGCTATAGGGTTAGGTTTAGGGTTAGGGTTAGGTTTTGAGTTGAGGTTGGGGCTAGGGTTAGGGCTAGGGTAGGGTTAGGTTTGGGGTTAGGGTTATACATAAAGAAAATATTTGGTTAGGGTTAGGGTTAGGGTTAGGCATAAAGAAAAATAGTTGGTTAGGCCTAGGGTTGTTGTTGGGGTTAGGGTTAGGGTTAGGCATAAAGAAAATAGTTGGTTAGGGTTAGGGCTAGGGTTGGAGTTAGGGTTAGGGTTAGGGTTCGAGTTGGGGTTAGGTTTAGAGTTGGGGTTAGGGTTAGGGTTAGGGTTAAGTTTAGGGTTAGAGTTAGGGTTAGGCATAAAGTAAAATAGTTGGTTAGGTTTAGGGCTAGGGTTGGGGTTAGGGTTAGGGTTCGAGTCCTGGTTAGGTATAGGGTTAGGGTTAGGGTTAGGCATAAAGGAAAAGAGTTGGTTAGGGTTAGGGTTGGGGGTGGGGTTAGGGTTAGGGTTAGGGTTCGAGTTGGGTTTAGGGTTAGGGTTAGGGTTAAGGTTAGGGTTAGGGTTAGGCATAAAGCAAAATAGTTGGTTAGGGTTAGGGCTAGGGTTGGGGTTAGGGTTAGGGTTCAAATTCAAACTGTTACTATGTCAACATTTTTCAACCGTTTTGAAAAACTTCAGCACCAACCCATTCATATTATCTAGGAAAATTGTTGTCTTACATTAAATCAACAAAAAGTCCTAAATTTGGAGCAATGTTCACGGACTCTAGTATTTGGCTCTCAAATAGGTTTCCCGTATTGGGACCATGATTTATGTCCTCACTTGTTCACACCTCCTCATATGGAAGGTAATTTTTCCTCTTGATGTCTCAAGAATGGTAGAAATACAAGAACACACACACACACACACACACACACACACACACACACACACTCTTGTATTTCATACCTTATTGAGACCTCTGAAAAATGCCTCCCTCTTTAGGACCAGCCTTTCTAGATATATAAAGATGAAAAACTTATTTCAAACATTTTTGACCATTCCACCTTCAAAACATTCTTAATTGGGGAACAACAAAAGTACCATTATTTTTTCCCGTAAAAATTCCCGGTTTTCCCGAAATTCCAGGAATTGCGAAATACCCATTTAAATTCAAACTGTTACAAGGTCAACATTTTTCAACCGTTTTGAAAAACTTCAACACCAACCCATTCATATCATCTAGGACAATTGTTGTATTACTATTTTTTTTTTTCAAAAATTCCCATTTTTTTCAAAAATTCCCATTTTTTTCAAAAATTCCCATTCTTTTCCAAAATTCCCAAATTTGTAAGAAAATTCCCGTTCAAATGAACGTTCATATTTATGGCCAAAATTTTGGGCCATTTTTTTTTTACCCGATTCCGACCTTTCAGCCCTCCACCCACACTGCTCTTAACATATGTCAATATGCACATTAAATAAATAAAAATTCCTGACTTTGGAGCAATGTTCACGGACTCTAGTATTTGGCTCTCAATTAGATACAATGGTTTCCCGTATTGGGACCATGATTTATGTCCTCACTTGTTCACACTTCCTCATATGGAAGCTACTTTTCCTTGTTGATGTCTCAAGAAGGGTAGAAATACAAGAACACACACACACACACTCTTGTATTTCATACCTTATTGAGACCTGAGAAAAATGCCTCCCTCTTAAGGACCAGCCTTTCTAAATATATAAAGAAGTGTATTTACAACATTAATAATATATACATACTATGCAAATATAAAAAAAAGTTTGTTGTGAAAAATTAGTTGGAATTTCACAAGAAAAAGGTCACAATTTCACAAGAAAAACTTAGAATTTTGGCAGCATTATAATAAAAGTCTTAAATTTACTCAACGCAAGTCAAAAACTGAACCTGTGTGCAATATTATGATAAAAGTTATAATTTTACTCAATAACAGTCGCAATTTTACAAGAAAAAGCTTATTTTATGAAAAGAGTCGTCATTTTACCCGAGAAAAGTCACAATTTTATAAGAAAACTTTGACATTTTGGCAATATTATAATAATAATCTGAATTTTACTTGGCAAAATGATGACAAAGTCATACTTTTACTCAATGAATGTCACTATTTTACAAGAACAACAAAAACAATGTGCAATATTGTGATAAAAGTCAGAATATTATATGACAAATGTCACCATTTTGCATTAAAAAGTAATAATTTTATATTAAAAAAAAAAGTAATAATTTCACGAGAAAATATCGCAATATTAGAGAAACAGGAAGAATATGAGAAATTGTTCCCAATTCCATAAGAAAAAAGTCGACACATTTTGAAAAAAAGACTGCTTTTAGTTTATTATCATTTTTATTTTTTTTAATTGGTTTTTAATCTTCATTATTTACTTCAAGTCATTACATTATGTTTCTATTTACATATGTATTTATTTATCAATTTTGGCCAAAGGGGGTGCATTTCAATTTCTTACACACACTTGTTATTTCATATGTTGACCAGAGGGGGGGGGCACTTTTAAAAGCGACACACAGTCAATGTGAAAAATCCCTCCTTTTTGGGACCACCCTCATTTTGACCAGCAGGGGTGCAAATGAGACATTGTCTATTAGATGCAATGTTATTGATTTATGTCATCACTTGTTCACACCTCCTCATATGGAAGATACTTTTCCTTCTTCATGTCTCAAGAAGGGTAGAAATACAAGAACACACACACACACCACATTCTTGTATTTGTTACCTTCTTGAGACCTGAGAAAAATGCCTCCCTCTTTAGGACCACCCTTTCTAGATATATAAAGTAGTTTGTTTACAACATTAATAATATATAAATACAATGCAAATATTAAAAAGCTTGATGTGAAAAATTAGTTGGAATTTCGCAAGAAAAAGGTCACAATTTCACAAGAAAAACTTAGAATTTTGGCAGTGTTATAATAAAAGTCGTATTTTTACTCAACGCAAGTCCAAATTTTACAAGAAAAACTGAACATTTGTGCAATGTTATGATAAAAGTTGGAATTTTACTCAATAACAGTCGCAATTTTACAAGAAAAGCTTAACATTTTGGCAATTTTATGAAAAGAGTCGTCATTTTACTCGACAAAAGTCACAATTTTATAAGAAAACTTACAAATTTTGGCAATGTTACAAAAACAATCGGAATTTTACTTGGCAAAATGATGACAAAAGTCATCATTTTACTCTAAAAAAGTCACTATTTTACAAGGACAACAAAAAAATTGGCAATATTGCGATAAAAGTCAGAATTTAATGACAAATGTCACCATTTTGCATTAAAAAATTATAATTTTAGATAAAAAAAGTAATAATTTTACGAGAAAATATTGCAATATTACAGAAACAGGAAGAATATGAGAAATTGTTCCCAATTCCATAAGAAAAAAGTCGACACATTTTGAGAAAAAGACTGCTTTTAGTTTATTATAATTTTTATTTTTTTTAATTGGTTTTTAATCTTCATTATTTACTTCAAGTTATTACATTATGTTTCTATTTACATATGTATTTATTTACGTTTATCAATTTTGGCCAAAGGGGGTGTATTTCAATTTCTTACACACACTTGTTATTTCATATGTTGACCAGAGGGGGGGGCACTTTTAAAAGCGACACACAGTCAATGTGAAAAATCCCTCCTTTTTGGGACCACCCTCATTTTGACCAGCAGGGGTGCAAATGAGACATTGTCTATTAGATATTTATGTCATCACTTGTTCACACCTCCTCATATGGAAGATACTTTTCATGGGTAGAAATACAAGAAAACACACACACACACACACACACACAGAGTAGGCACGCACTCACAAAACATTCCACTTTCACAACGTTGGCAAAATTGAATGAGAAACGCGTCCCGTTTAGTTTCACCGTGGTGTTGGTCACGGCCCCAGGATGCAGTGACGGCAGGCGAAGTGCAGGTAAAAATGTATTTAATGACGACAACAAAAAAATAGTGCAGCATGGAAGTGCACAGGAAGTTGGGGGAAAAAAACAAGAGCACTGGACAGGAAATATATGAAGTAATAATTGTCATGTGAAAAAAGAGAAAACAGTAATTTCATGTAAACTTCCCCTTTAATCAAACTACCACCACAATAATTAACATATCATTAAATAAAAGGGGCTTTTTGCAACAAACGCTGCCGAGTTAAATCCCGCCCTCTTCCTACTTTGAGCAGGCAAGCTAACAATAGCCATTTGGGGTAGGCTCCAGCGACCCTAAAAAGGACAAGCGGTATAAAATGAGTGGCTGGATGGTAAAGTTCAGCTAGTAACGTTAGCTATCATTAAATGTATGAAACATTTGCTAATGTGTACGTCTCGTCTTATTTAGCCTGAATGACCATTTTTAATATTTTACAAACATTGTAACATGTTTGTCTTTATTTTTGGGCTTTAAAACATTTATTTTGTAGCCAATAAGACTAGAGAACTGCAGCCTGACTAGAACTACGGTCATGTCAAT